>NW_028270156.1:75609360-75619634 GCF_037043375.1 Chiloscyllium plagiosum | reverse complement strand
AGCTCTGAGGAAGGGTCACTGCACCCTGAAACATTGACTCTTGATTTCTGTCTGCAGATGCTGCCAGATCCACTGAGCTTTTCCAGCAATTTCTGCTTTTGATTTGCAGCATCTGCCGTTCTTTCAGATGTTATTTTCAAGTCTGAAGCTTCTCCTTACTGTTTGTACGTTCAGTTTGGTGTGTTCTAACACCAAGTGGAGCGTGTGTCTTGGGTATGGGATTAAGTCTGAGCCCCGACACCATGATCGGCACCAGCTTTGAACTTTGACCTCTGAATCAGCTGATCATGGCCATAAATTTTCACTTTTTCAGGTATGTCGAGATTCTGAAAGATTACAAGGTAAAGCTGCAGTGGGATGAGCAAGTTGCTGAACATTTCTTTGATTATAAGAGGTGAGTTTTACTTTCGGGAACATGGTCCCTGAGAAACCAAACCTTTCCAGGACCACGGCACCATCCCCATCTCGGTCCTCCTGCCTAACCTCCTCTCTCGGGGGGTCCCAGTCTGTCTACAACCCAACACAGCGGCTGTATCACATTGCACACCGTCTCTGGGGAGGGGTGGGGGCATGTCAGGGAGCTGTGTTTCAGGGTAAGGGATCAGACAGGGAGCTAAGTGGCACAGTTACTCTAATTGTGACTAATTAAGTGTGAAACCCTCACTCTGACCAGGGAATGTCTTTCTTTCAGGCACCAGGGAGGGAAGCATATTGTGTTTTACCCAACATTAAAGGTGAGAAATTTCTGGAATTCTACTCACTCACTACCACACGTCATGTTGGTGTTGGGGATGAAAATCTGTGTCTCCTCTACCCTCCACCACTCCCACCACCACCCCCCCCCCACCCTCCCCACCACCCGCTCCATCCCCACCTCCCCTCCACCACTCCCACCACCCCCCCCACCAAATCCTCCACCCCCTCCACCACTCCCACCACCCCCCCCACCAAATCCTCCACCCCGTCCAACCCTTCCACCCCCACCACCCCCTCCACCACCCCAACCACCCCCCCACCAACCACACCATCCCCCCCACCCCTCCCCTCCACCACCCCCCTCCACCACCCCCCTCCACCACCCCCCTCCACCACCCCCCTCCACCACCCCCCTCCACCACCCCCCTCCACCACCCCCCTCCACCACCCCCCTCCACCACCCCCCTCCACCACCCCCCTCCACCAACCCCCTCCACCAACCCCCTCCACCAACCCCCTCCACCAACCCCCTCCACCAACCCCCTCCCTTCACTCCCCTCCCTTCACTCCCCTCCCTTCACTCCCCTCCCTTCACTCCCCTCCCTTCACTCCCCTCCCTTCACTCCCCTCCCTTCACTCCCCTCCCTTCACTCCCCTCCCTTCACTCCCCTCCCTTCACTCCCCTCCCTTCACTCCCCTCCCTTCTCTCCCCTCCCTTCTCTCCCCTCCCCTCTCTCCCCTCCCCTTCTCTCCCTTCCCCCCTATCTCCCCTCTCTCTGTGTCTCTCCCCTGTCCCTGCCCCTGCCCCTCCCCCTCTCCTCCCTCTCCCCTCCCCTCCCCACCCCTCCCCCCTCCCCTCTCTCTCTCTCTTCCCCTTCCCCTCCCCATCTCTCCCTTCCCCTCTCTATCTCCCCCCTCTCTCCCATTCCCCTCTCTCCCCCCACACCCTCTCTCCCCCCACACCCTCTCTCCCATCGCACTCTCTCTTTCTCTCTCCCCGCATCCCACTCTCTTTCTCCCTCCCCCATCCCACTCTCTCTTTCTCCCCCCACAATCCCACTCTCTCTCTCTCCCCCCCCATCCCACTCTCTCTTTCTCCCTCCCCCCATCCCACTCTCTCTTTCTCCCCCCCGTCCAACTCTCTCCTTCTCCCCCCATCCGATTCTCTCTTTCTCCCTACCCCCATCCCACTCTCTCTTTCTCCCCCCTCCCATCCCACTCTCTCTTTCTCCCCCCCCGTCCCACTCTCTCTTTCTCCCCCCCCATCCCACTCTCTCTTTCTCCCCCCCCATCCCACTCTCTCTTTCTCCCCCCCCATCCCACTCTCTCTTTCTCCCCCCCCCATCCCACTCTCTCTTTCTCTCCCCCCCCCCCCCCCCCCCCCATCCCATTCTCTTTCTCCCCCCATCCCACTCACTCTCTCTCTCTCCCCCCTGGTTCCATCCCACTCTCTCTTTCTCTCTCCCCCCACCCCTAACTCACTCCCCCCACTCCTGACTCACCCCTCCCCACCCCTGACTCACTCCCCCCACTTTCTCTGTGTTGTTGAGGAAGCACAGCGGGTCGGGCAACATCCGAGGAGCAGGCGAATCGATGTTTGGGCATAAGCCCAAAGTTCCTTCATCAGGAACGAGGCTTGTGGGTCGGGGAGCTGAGAGGTAAGTGGGGTGGGGGAGTGGGGAAGATAACATTCTCAGCTATCTCTCCCCCCCCCCCCCCCCCCCCCACCCACCACCTCACTTATCTCTCAGCTCCCCGGCCCATGAGCCTCGTTCCTGATGAAGGGCTTATGCCCGCAACGTCCATCCTCCTGCTCCTCGGATGCATGTTTGTGAGCAGGCCTGAGCGTGCAGTTGGTTTGCCTGTGTGTTTGACTGTACGTACAGCTAACGTTTTATTAACCAGCAGCTTGGCAACTCCGTGTGTGCCAACTGATCAAATATTCGGGTTGATCAAGATGTCCACATAATCAGTACAAAAACACACCCTAACTGAGGCAGGGTGTCGAAACACAAATCGCATAAACACTGCCTGTTTTACAGAGCCTTCTCAGTCTCCTCATGTTGACATTGCGGGGATTGCGATAACCCAGTAATTTGAAGGATGTGATTTTTGCTGGGTTATGTTTGCTGTTCTCCAAATCCTTGCGCTGCAGCTTTAGGTGCTGTGTGCTGTGTAAAAGCCATTGGGACCCCGTGTTGTATGAGGAATCCTGAATGTGTAAGCTCTGTGACTGGGGCAGTATCGAGGCCATACTTGGTGTTGGGAATTCCCTCAACAATCCTGCTGTAAACTCCTCAGTGGAACCCTGCCAGGAAGCAGGAAGATGGCCTGTCCTGGTTGAATGAGAGTCCCGGCTTTGAGGGGGTTGACCTAACCTGTCACTGATTGGCTGGGCTGACACATCATCGACACTCTGACACACTACACCCACACATAAACGCACACTGTCCTCCGCTCAATCAGCTGCTTTCTTCCTTGTCCCGCTCCTTTCCCCTACTGCTGCCCTCTCCCACTTCATCCTGCTAGCAACCCCACAGCTCGGCTGTGAGAGGCATCGCAGGTGAGCCTGATCCTTTGCATTGCCCTGTCGATGAGCTTTATTGCAGGGACTGGCAAAATACACCCAGAGTTTTGCCTCTTATGCTGCGCGTTGTGTTGCAAGAGAGCTGAACCCAGACTGAGGCAAGAGTATCTTTCTGAGGAAACTCCCGGTAAGAAACAGCTCTGAACAGGGGCCTGTACTTTGCATAAAACCCACCGATCAGTCCAAACTTTACTGTTGCATGCCCTCCAAATGCTGGGTCTGCTGCTATCAGATCAGGAATGGGTCCTGCCCTACCACTCAGTGCAATCATGGCTAAGTGGATCCTTTGGTGCCCTGTAGCATGACTAGTGGGCTGGCACGGTGCCAGTAGTTGGTACTTCTGCCTCAGAGCGCCAGGTGTCTGGGTTTGATCCTACCCACAGGCGACTGTGTGGAGTTTGCACATTCTCCCTGTGACTTGGGTGGGTTTCCTCCCCCAGTGCAAAACTGTGCAGGTTAGGTGGGGGATTAGCCAAGGTAATGCAGGGTTATAGGTGTGGGTCTGACTGGGACACTCTTCAGAGGGTCAGTGTGGACTCGCTTGGCTGAATGGCCTGCTTCCACACTGTAGGGCTTGTGTCATGTTCTGAACCTTCTTGTCCTATCCGCGAAGATGTTTCTCTGTCCTTTAAGCTATCCACGAACAACAACCAGAATATTCAAAAAAAATTCCCTGTTTTTGTTTAAAAGAATCTGCAGCACAGTTTGGATATTTCCCAGCTTTCAATCGGGTAAAGTTGGCTAAATCCCCTCAGCAGTGTGGTCACTAATCGGTGAGCTCTTCTTTTCCAGTCTATCCAAGCCCGGTTGGAACTGGCGAAAGAGTTGGGTACTGGGATCTCTATCTGGGAACTGGGACAGGGCTTGGACTATTTCTACGACCTGCTATGAGCGGGTGGCTGACTCCCACCGGGACACTCCATCAACTGCTTTGTTTCCAAAGTGCCCGAAGGAAGATCTCGGAGTTTCTGTGCACAGCTCCCGTGCGTGTCCCCTGCAGGGAATGGTTTCTCCAGCTGAGTTCTGGGAAGAATTCAGAGCTTGAGCCACACTGGGGCTCTTCACATTCCTAAAGCCACTCTTTAAATAAAGGTTTTGGTGAGCAGGTCGCTGTGTTGTTCCCTTCCATTTTGTTAATTGTTTTTCTTTCTAAAGTTGTGGCCTTACAGGACAGTGGTTAGGCCATTTTTGCAATGCTGCATTCAGTTCTGGTCTCCCTGCTGTGTAGGAAGGATGTGGTTGAAAGGGTTCAGAAAAGATTTACAAGGACGTTGCCAGGGTTGGAGGGTTTGAGCTGCAGGGAGAGGCTGAACAGGCTGGGGCTGTTTTCCCTGGAGCGTCGGAGGCTGTTGGGTGACCTTAGAGAGGTTTATAAAATCATGAGGGGTATAGGTAGGGTGAGCATTTCTTACCCATCCCTAATTGCCCAGAGGGCAGTTAAGCGTCCAATGCTGTGGGTCCAGAGTCACATGTAGGTCAAACCCGGTAAGGATGGCAGTTTGCTTCCCTGAAGGACATTAGTGAGCCACATGGGTTTTCCAACAATGGATTCATCGTCATCATTAGACTCTTAATTCCAGATTTTTTTTTTTATTGAGTTCAAATTCCACTGGGATTCCATATGGCAGGATTTGAACTTGGATTCCCAAGACATTAATTGGTCCTCTGGATTAATATTCTCTTCTGTATTACTGACAAACTCCTCATTCCCAGTGCCATCCTGGTGGACAGATACTCTTTCAGATCCAGCAACCGCCTCTGAGACTGTGTGCCTCATCCTTCGGTCTGGTTCGGTGTGGAGGTTTCAAACACTGAGGGATTTGGGACCTCCCTCCGAAGGAATGGAATTGGTTTCAGGTTGTTAAGGGTTAAACTTTCAGCAAATTGGACAGAGCTGAGCAACCAGAAAGGCAGGATGAAGGCTGAACAGGCTGGGGCTGTTTTCCCTGGAGCGTCGGAGGCTGAGGGGTGACCTTACAGAGGTCTATAAAATTATGAGGGGCATGGATAGGATAAATAGGCAAAGTATTTTCCCTGGGGTTGGGGAGTCCAGAACTAGAGGGCATAGGTTTAGGGTGAGAGGGGAAAGATATAAACGAGACCTAAGGGGCAACTTTTTCACGCAGAGAGTGGTACATGTACGGAATGAGCAGCCAGAGGAAGTGGTGGAGGCTGGTACAATTGCAGCATTTAAAAGGCATTTGGATGGGTTTGTGATTAGCAAGGGTTTGGAGGGATATGGGCCAAGTGCTGGCGAATGGGACTAGATTAGTTAAGGGGTGACACAGCGCCAGGGACCCAGATTCAATTCAGCCTCGGGCAACTGTCTGTGTGGAGTTTGCACATTCTCCCCGTGTCTGTGTGGATTTCCTCCGGGTGCTCCGGTTTCCTCCCACAATCCAAAGATGTGCAGGTCAGGTGAACTGGCCGTGCTAAGTTGCCCGTAGTGTCCAGGGGTCTATAGGTTGGGCGCATTAGTCAGAAGTAAATGTAGAGTAATAGTGCAGGGGAATGGGTCAGGGAGGGATACTCTTCGGAGGGTCAGTTTGGGCTTGTTGGGCCAAAAGGCCTGTTTCCACGCTGAAGGGAATCTATGATTCTATGACACCTGGTCCAACTCGTCCATATTGACCAAAGGGTCTGTCTCCATGTTGTACATCTCTGACTCTATGATCAGACTTTTTATGTTATCTCAGAGTTATAGAGGTGAACAACATGGAAATAAGCCCCATTGGTCCAACTCATCAATTCCAAGCAGATATCCTAATTAATCTAGTCCCATTTGTCAGCATTTGCCCATATCCCTCCAAACCCTCCCTATTCATATACCCATCCAGATGTCTTTTAAATATTGCAATTGTACCAGCCTCCACCACTTCCACTGGCAGCTCATTCCATACACGTACCACCCTCTGCGTGAAAAAGTTGCCCTTTAGATTCCTTTAAATCCTTTCCCTCTCACCTCCAATAAATGCCCTCTTCCCTGGGGTCAGGGATTCCAGAACTAAAGACTTTGCCTATTTATCCTATCCATGCCCCTCATAATTTTGTAAACCTCTATAAGGTCACCCCTCAGCCTCTGACGCTCCAGGGAAAACAGCCTCAGCCTGTTCAGCCTCTCCCCCTAACTCAGATCCTCCAACCCTGGCAACATCCTTGGAAATCTTTTCTGAACCCTTTCAAGTTTCACAACATCTTTCCGATAGGAAGGGGACCAGAATTGCACACAATATTCCAACAGTGGCCTAACCAATGTCCTGTACAGCCGCAACATGACCTCCCAACTCCTGTACTCAATACTCTGACCAATAAAGGAAAGCATACCAAACACCGCCTTCACTGTCCTATCTACCTGCGACTCCACTTTCAAGGAGCTTGTAACCTGCACTAGTTTGTCAACACTCCCCAGGAGCCTACCATTCATTGTATAAGGCCTGCCCTGGTTTGCCTTCCCAAACTACAACACCTCGCATTTATCTAAATTAACCTCCAGCTATCCCTCCTCAGCCCATCTTGAGTAGCTTTCACCCTGATTTCTCCATAGCTGTTAAACAGCAGTGCTGAGAGTTACCAGTCTTGTCTCAGCCCATTCCTGATTACACTAAGTGCAGTTTAACCAGTCAGTGACCTGACTGTAAGAGTATGTACAATCACCCTTTTGTATCTGTGATGGTCTCCAGCACTTCCAACATCTCCGTCTGTGCTGAGATCTTTGACATTAGAGTCTCTTCTAGAGATGTACAGCAACAAAACAGACCCTTCGGTCCAACTCGTCCATGCCAACCAGATATTCTACGTTAACCTATTCCCATTTGCCAGTATTAGGCCCGTGTCCTTCTAAACCCTACCTATTCACTTACCTCTCCAAATAATTATCTTGGGGTGCATTGTGTCATCAAACTTATCGTGTGATGCTTTTCCCTATAACATTCTTCTGGCTATTCTGCCACAATGTTGATCTCCTTAAGCAGGTTAGTCCTTATGTTCCCTTCTCTCCGGGTCCTCTCATCATCTCTGCAAGCCAAGCAGTCTACAGCACAGACTGAGGCCATTTGTCCCAGTGTGTCCGTGCTGGTTAACAAAGATCTCTGGCCACCCCAGAGATCTACCAGCCTCTGGCAGTACAGATGAATATCTAAATGCTACCTTCACCAGAGTTTTGGACTCAACCACCCTTTTAAACAGTGAGTTCCAGCCTCGTCATCCTCTGAGTGAAACAAATCCTGCTGAGCTCTTAGTCTGCTGCCTCTTATCTTAAACCTACGGCCCCAGGTTATTGGCCCCTCTACTAATAGAAACAAAATACCTCCCAAACCACCCTACGTTTGACTCCTGTGACCTTATACCCCTCAATCAAATCCCCTGTCGATCCTTGCTGCTCCAGGAAAATCTATCCAATTTTTCTTCAACACTCCTCATGCTTTTTGGAGGGTCGGTGTAGGCTTAATGGATTGAATAGCCTGCTTCCATACTGTAGAGATTCTAGGACCACGCATTACTGGGTTGAGTTACATTTGTCTCTGTGCTGACCAGTCTGTTGATATTCTCCTGCACCTCACAGCTAACCTTCCTCACTGTTTACCACCCGACCGAATTTCATCTCATCCATGAAGCTTTTGATTGTACCCACTATATTTGAGCTGAAAATGTGTTGCTGGAAAAGCGCAGCAGGTCAGGCTGCATCCAGGGCACAGGAGAAACGTACATCAGGGCTTATGCCCGTTTCAGGGCTTATGCCCGAAACCAGTACATCCTCAAAAAAATTCTAAGATTGCCTTCCCTTAATCACTTCATGGTCCCGCAAGGGCAGATATGTTCTATCCTTCTAAAATCTTTCCAATGATTTCCCCAGCACTGAGGTTAGACCGATCGGCCTGTAGTTTCCTGTCCTTCCCTCTCCTTTTTAATAAAAGTACTACAACAACAGCGCATCTCCAGTCCTCTGGTGCCTCACCCTTGGCCAGAGAGAGTTTGAAAGTTACTGCCTGATATCTCCTCGCTGACCTCTCTGGGTTGCACCCCACCTGGGAATCTTTGCTGTCCATCAGCTTTTCCTGCTTCCAGTTCCTTTAGAATTGCAGCTATTGTCCCTTCAGGCTCGGTCCTTGGTCCTTGCAGGTCCTTGGACGACTCCATCGCCAGACCATAGCAACATGATGGCTGGAGGAAGAGCGCCTCATCTTCTGCCTGGGAACCCTCCAACCAAAAGGGATGAACTCAGATTTCTCCAGTTTCCTCATTTCCCCTCCCCCCACCTTGTCTCAGTCAAATCCCTCGAACTCAGCACCGCCTTCCTAACTCACACTGTGTCCTTTACAGTGTACACGCAGCACCCTCACACATATACACACTCACACTTTGTCCTTTACAGTGTACACACAGCACCCTCACAGATATACACACTCACACTGTGTCCTTTACAGTGTACACACTGCAGCCTCACACATATACACACTCACAGTGTGTCCTTTACAGTGTACACACTGCAGCCTCACACATATACACACTCACACTGTGTCCTTTACAGTGTACGCACACCACCCTCACAGATATACACACTCACACTGTGTCCTTTACAGTGTACACACTGCAGCCTCACACATATACACACTCACACTGTGTCCTTTACAGTGTACACACTGCAGCCTCACACATATACACACTCACACTGTGTCCTTTACAGTGTACGCACACCACCCTCTCACATATACACACACTCACACTGTGTCCTTTACAGTGTACACACAGCACATTCTCACGTATACACACTCACACTGTCGTTTACAGTGTAGACACTGCACCCTCTCACATTTACACACACTGTGTCCTTTACAGTGTACGCACACCACCCTCTCTCATATACACACTCACACTGTGTCCTTTACAGTGTACGCACACCACCCCCTCTCATATACACACTCACACTATGTTCTTTACAGCTTACATACTGCACACTCTCACATATACAAACTCACACTATGTCCTTTACAGTGTATACGCAGCACCCTCACACATATACACACTCACACTGTGTCCCTTATAGTGTACGCACAGCACCCTCGCACACTTACACACACTCACACCGTGTCCTTTACACTGTACACACAGCACACACACACATATACACACTCACACTGTGACCAATACAGTGTACGCACAGTACCCTCACACATATACACACACACTGTGTCCTTCACAGTGTACACACTGCACCCTCTCACATATACACACTCACCTTGTGTCCTTTACAGTGTACGCACAGCACCCACTCACATATACACACTCACACTGTGTCCTTTACGGTGTACACTCAGCACACTCTCACGTATGCACACACACTGTGTCGTTTACAGTGTAGACACTGCACCCTCTCACATTTACACACTCACACTGCGTCCTTTACAGTGTACACACAGCACACACTCACATATACACACTCACACTGTGTCGTTTCCAGCGTACACACAGCACCCACACACATATACACACTCACACTCTGTCCTTTATAGTGTACACACTGCACCCTCACGCATATAAACACCCACACTGTGCTTCACAGTATACGCACTGCACACTCTCATATATACACACTCACCCTGTGTGCTTTACACTGTACGCATAGCACCCACTCACATATACACATTCACACTGTGTCCATTACAGTGCACTCACAGCACCCTCTCACATATACACACTCACCCTGTGTCCTTTACAATGTACGCATAGCACTCTCTCACATATACACAGCACAATGTGTTGTTTACAGTACACACACATACACAATCACACTGTCTCCTTTCCAGTGTACACACAGTACCCTCACACGTATACACACTTACACTGTGTCCTTTACAGTGTGTGCAATTCACACTCTCACATATATACACACACTGTGCCCTTTACAGTGTACACACTGCACCCTCACACATATACACACTCTCACTGTGTCCTTTACAGTGTACACACAGCACCCACACACATATACACACAC
>NW_028270156.1:75077358-75153860 GCF_037043375.1 Chiloscyllium plagiosum | reverse complement strand
GGGAAACGAACAGGGGGTGGGGACAGAGAGAGGGGGAGGGAGAGGAAACGAACAGGGGGTGGGGACAGAGAGAGGGGGAGGGAGAGGAAACTAACAGGGGGTGGGGACAGAGAGAGAGGGAGAGAGGGAGGGAGGGGAAACTAACAGGGGGTGGGGACAGAGAGAGGGAGAGGGAGGGAGGGGAAACTAACAGGGGGTGGGGACAGAGAGAGGGAGAGGGAGAGGGAGGGAGGGAGGGGAAACTAACAGGGGGTGGGGACAGAGAGAGAGGGAGGGAGGGAGGGGAAACTAACAGGGGGTGGGGACAGAGAGAGGGAGAGGGAGAGGGAGGGTGGGGAAACTAACAGGGGGTGGGGACAGAGAGGGAGAGAGGGGAAAACTAACAGGGGGTGGGGACAGAGAGAGAGAGAGGGGAAAACTAACAGGGGGTGGGGACAGAGAGAGAGAGAGAGGGGAAAACTAACAGGGGGTGGGGACAGAGAGGGAGAGAGGGGAAAACTAACAGGGGGTGGGGACAGAGAGGGAGAGAGGGGAAAACTAACAGGGGGTTGGGACAGAGAGAGAGAGGGAGGGGAAAACTAACAGAGGGAGGGGAAAACTAACAGGGGGTGGGGACAGAGAGAGTGGGAGAGAGGGAGGGGAAAACTAACAGGGGGTGGGGACAGAGAGAGTGGGAGAGAGGGAGGGGAAAACTAAAAGGGGGTGGGACAGAGAGAGGGAGAGGGAGGGTGGGGAAACTAACAGGGGGTGGGGACAGAGAGAGGGAGAGGGAGGGTGGGGAAACTAACAGTGGGTGGGGACAGAGAGAGGGAGAGGGAGGGTGGGGAAACTAACAGGGGGTGGGGACAGAGAGAGAGAGAGGGAGAGGGAGGGTGGGGAAACTAACAGGGGGTGGGGACAGAGAGAGAGAGAGAGAGAGGGAGGGGAACCTAACAGGGGGTGGGGACAGAGAGAGGGAGGGGAACCTAACAGGGGGTGGGGACAGAGAGAGGGAGGGGAACCTAACAGGGGGTGGGGACAGAGAGAGGGAGGGGAAACTAACAGGGGGTGGGGACAGAGAGAGAGAGAGAGGGAGGGGAAACTAACAGGGGGTGGGGACAGAGAGAGAGAGGGAGGGGAAAACTAACAGAGGGAGGGGGAAAACTAACAGGGGGTGGGGACAGAGAGAGTGGGAGAGAGGGAGGGGAAAACTAACAGGGGGTGGGGACAGAGAGAGTGGAGAGAGGGAGGGGAAAACTAACAGGGGGTGGGGACAGAGAGAGGGAGAGGGAGGGTGGGGAAACTAACAGGGGGTGGGGACAGAGAGAGGGAGAGGGAGGGTGGGGAAACTAACAGTGGGTAGGGACAGAGAGAGGGAGAGGGAGGGTGGGGAAACTAACAGGGGGTGGGGACAGAGAGAGAGAGGGAGGGGAAACTAACAGGGGGTGGGGACAGAGAGAGGGAGAGGGAGGGGAAACTAACAGGGGGTGGGGACAGAGAGAGGGAGAGGGAGGGGAAACTAACAGGGGGTGGGGACAGAGAGAGAGAGAGAGGGAGGGGAAACTAACGGGGTGGGGACAGAGAGAGGGAGAGGGAGGGGAAACTAACAGGGGGTGGGGACAGAGAGAGGGAGAGGGAGGGTGGGGAAACTAACAGTGGGTGGGGACAGAGAGAGGGAGAGGGAGGGTGGGGAAACTAACAAGGGGTGGGGACAGAGAGAGAGAGGGAGGGGAAACTAACAGGGGGTGGGGACAGAGAGAGGGAGAGGTAGGGGAAACTAACAGGGGGTGGGGACAGAGAGAGAGAGAGAGGGAGGGGAAACTAACAGGGGGTGGGGACAGAGAGAGAGGGAGGGGAAACTAACAGGGGGTGGGGACAGAGAGAGAGAGAGAGGGAGGGGAAACTAACAGGGGGTGGGGACAGAGAGAGAGAGGGAAGGGAAACTAACAGGGGGTGGGGACAGAGAGAGGGAGAGGGAGGGGAAACTAACAGGGGGTGGGGACAGAGAGAGAGAGAGAGGGACGGGAAACTAACAGGGGGTGGGGACAGAGAGAGAGAGAGAGGGAGGGGAAACTAACAGGGGGTGGGGACAGAGAGAGGGAGAGGGAGGGTGGGGAAACTAACAGGGGGTGGGGACAGAGAGAGAGAGGGAGGGGAAACTAACAGTGGGTGGGGACAGAGAGAGGGAGGGAGGGAGGGGACAGAGAGAGAGGGAGGGGAAAACTAACAGGGGGTGGGGACAGAGAGAGAGAGAGAGAGGGAGGAGAAACTAACAGGGGGTGGGGACAGAGAGAGAGGGAGGGAGGGGAAAACTAACAGGGGGTGGGGACAGAGAGAGAGAGGGAGGGGAAAACTAACGGGGTGGGGACAGAGAGAGAGGAAGGGAGGGGAAAACTAACAGGGGGTGGGGACAGAGAGAGAGGGAGGGAGGGGAAACTAACAGGGGGTGGGGACAGAGAGAGAGAGAGGGAGGGAGGGAGGGGAAACTAACAGGGGGTGGGGACAGAGAGAGAGGGAGGGAGGGAGGGAGGGGAAACTAACAGGGGGTGGGGACAGAGAGAGAGGGAGGGTGGGAGGTGAAACTAACAGGGGGTGGGGACAGAGAGAGAGGGAGGGAGGGAGGGGAAACTAACAGGGGGTGGGGACAGAGAGAGAGAGGGAGAGGGAGAGGGAGGGGAAACTAACTGGGGGTGGGGACAGAGAGAGAGGGAGGGAGGGGAAACTAACAGGGGGTGGGGACAGAGAGAGAGAGAGAGAGGGAGGGGAAACTAACAGGGGGTGGGGACAGAGAGGGAGAGGGAGGGAGGGGAAACTAACAGGGGGTGCGGACAGAGAGAGAGAGGGAGGGGAAACTAACAGGGGGTGGGGACAGAGAGAGAGGGAGAGGGAGGGAGGGGAAACTAACAGGGGGTGGGGACAGAGAGAGAGGGAGAGGGAGGGAGGGGAAACTAACAGGGGGTGGGGACAGAGAGAGGGAGGGAGGGAGGGGAAAACTAACAGGGGTTGGGGACAGAGAGAGAGAGGGAGGGAAAACTAACAGTGGGTGGGGACAGAGAGAGGGAGGGAGGGAGGGGGCAGAGAGAGAGGGAGGGGAAAACTAACAGGGGGTGGGGACAGAGAGAGAGAGTGAGGAGAAACTAACAGGGGGTGGGGACAGAGAGAGAGGGAGGGAGGGGAAAACTAACAGGGGGTGGGGACAGAGAGAGAGAGGGAGGGGAAAACTAACAGGGGGTGGGGACAGAGAGAGAGAGGAAGGGAAGGGAAAACTAACAGGGGGTGGGGACAGAGAGAGAGAGAGGGAGGGGAAAACTAACAGGGGGTGGGGACAGAGAGAGAGAGGAAGGGAGGGGAAAACTAACAGGGGGTGGGGCCAGGGAAAGAGAGGGAGGGGAAAACTAACCGGGGGTGGGGACAGAGAGAGAGGAAGGGAGGGGAAAACTAACAGGGGGTGGGGACAGAGAGAGAGAGGGAGGGGAAAACTAACAGGGGGTGGGGACAGAGAGAGAGAGGAAGGGAGGGGAAAACTAACAGGGGGTGGGGCCAGGGAGAGAGAGGGAGGGGAAAACTAACCGGGGGTGGGGACAGAGAGAGGGAGGGAGGGGAAACTAACAGGGGGTGGGGACAGAGAGAGAGAGGGAGGGGAAAACTAAGAGGGGTTGGGGACAGAGAGAGAGAGAGAGGGAGGGGAAAACTAACAGGGGTTGTGACAGAGAGGGAGAGAGGGGAAAACTAACAGGGGGTTGGGACAGAGAGAGAGAGGGAGGGGAAAACTAACAGGGGGTGGGGACAGAGAGAGTGGGAGAGAGGGAGGGGAAAACTAACAGGGGGTGGGGACAGAGAGAGAGAGGGGGTGGGGAAACTATCGGGGGTGGGGACATAGAGAGGGAGGGAGGGGAAACTAACAGGGTGTGGGGACAGAGAGAGAGAGGGAGAGGGAGGGGAAACTAACAGGGGGTGGGGACAAAGAGAGAGAGAGAGGGAGGGAGGGGAAAACTGACAGGGGGTGGGGACAGGGAGAGAGGGAGGGAGGGGAAACTAACAGAGGGTGGGGACAGAGAGAGAGAGAGTGGGGGAGAAAGGGGGGAGAGAGGGGGCGAGTGATGGGGCGAGGGAGGGAGGGGAAAGCTAACAGGGGGTGGGGACAGAGGGAGGGAGGGGAAACTAACGGGCGGTGGGGACACAGAGAGAGAGGGAGGGAGAGAGGGAGTGGAAACTAACAGAAGGTGGGGACTGAGAGAGAGAGACAGAGAGGGGGAGAGGGGGGAGAGAAGGGACAGAGGGGTGGGGACAGAGAGAGAGAGGGAGGGGAAACTAATAGGGGGTGGGGACAGAGAGAGAGAGAGGGAGGGGAAACTAACAGGGGGTGGGGACAGAGAGAGAGAGGGAGGGAGGGGAAACTAACAGGGGGTGGGGACAGAGAGAGAGAGGGAGGGAGGGGAAACTAACAGGGGGTGGGGACAGAGAGAGGGAGGGAAGGGAGAGGGAGGGGAAAACTAACAGGGGGTGGAGACAGAGAGGGGGAGTGAGAGGGAGGGGAAACTAACAGGGGGTTTGGACGGAGAGAGGGAGGGCAAACTAACAGGGGGTGGGGACAGAGAGAGGGAGAGGGAGGGGGAAACTAACAGGGGGTGGGGACAGAGAGAGGGAGGGAGGGGAAACTAACAGGGGGTGGGGACAGAGAGAGGGAGGGAGGGGAAACTAACAGGGGGTGGGGACAGAGAGAGAGGGAGAGGGAGAGGGAGGGAGGGGAAACTAACAAGGGGTGGGGACAGAGAGAGAGAGGGAGAGGGAGGGGAAAACTAACAGGGGGTGGGGACAGAGAGGGAGGGAGGGGAAACTAACAGGGGGTGGGACAGAGAGAGGGAGAGGGAGGGAGGGGAAACTAACAAGGGGTGGGGACAGAGAGAGAGAGGGAGAGAGGGGAAAACTAACAGGGGGTGGGGACAGAGAGGGAGGGAGAGGGAGGGAGGGGAAATCTAACATGGGGTGGAGACAGAGAGAGGGGGAGGGGAAAACTAACAGGGGGTGGGGACAGAGAGAGAGGAAGGGAGGGGAAACTAATGGGGTTGGGACAGAGAGAGAGAGGGGAAACTAACAGGGGGTGGGGTCAGAGAAGGAGAGAGGGAGGGAGGGGAAACTAACGGGGTGGGCAAAGAGAGAGAGAGGGGGAGGGAGGGGAAACTAACAGGGTGGGGACAGAGGGGGGGGAGGGGAAAACTAACAGGGTGGGGACAGAGAGAGAGAGGGAGGGGAAACTAACGGGGTGGGGGCAGTGAGAGAGGGAGGGAGGGGAAACTAACGGAGTGGGGGCAGTGAGGGAGGGAGGGAGAGGAAAAGTAACGGGGTGGGGACAGACACAGACCTCACTGTAGACAGAGAAAGCGAGCTGGAGGGTCTGAGATAGTCCAACCAAGTGGAAGGGGGTGGGGATAGAAGGGAAAACAAGAACACATGGTTGGGGTGGGAAGGTGAACCAGAGGAATTTAAGACAGCGAAAGACAAAATGAAGGAGTTACAAGAGTGATCCGAGAGACAAAGTCAAAAACTTAACCGACCCCAGTGGATAAAAAAACAGAGAGCCTAGAGACTGAGAGGATAGGAGCCAACAGACTGAGAGGATTGTTGGGAATGTAGATGAGTGGCTGAAGGCAAAAACCATGGGAAATAACATGGACAGAGAGTGAGAGAGACAGTGAAAGGTCATCTTCACAGTCAGTATCAGCTGAGCCAGCAAACAGAGGGAGGACAGAGTCAGAGGGATATGCCAACAGAAATAATGATGAGAGAGTGTGAGGAAGAGAGATTGTTCCAGTCTGGAATGCCGTGGCTGAGAGTGTGGCGGAGGCAAGGACAACTGAATCGTCCTAAAGGGATAGAATCAGAAATTGCTGGAAAAGCTCAGCAGGTCTGGCAACATCTGTGGAGTGAAATCAGAGATAATGTTTGAGGTCCAATGACCCTCAGACCCAGACTCAAAAGGTTAACTCTGACTCCTCTCCACAGATGCTGCCAGACCTGCTGAGCTTTTCCAGTAACTTCCATTTTTGTTTCTAATTTCAAAGCATTTGGAGTTTTTTGGTTTTTCACCCTGAAGGGAATTGGCCGGTTATCTGAAGGAGAAGAATAGTGAGGAAATGATGGAACTCACCGTGAATCAGACCGCTGCTGCAGAATGACCTCCTTTGAACTTGGAACAAGTCTGTGGAGATTTTTTAAAAGATAGACACATAGAAAAAGGAAAGGGAGAAAAGAGATGGTGAGATAAAGTGAGTTGGAAATATAATAAAACAAAACAGATGCACATTAGATGGAGAGAACAGACATGATCTATACACAGAGTAAGTAGTGTAGATGGTGTGTTTGATGGCAACTGTGTCAAGGGAGCTTTACTGTTTAGTTTACTTCTCGTTTAAAAGAGTTATGTGAAAGAATGCACAGACCAAACAGAGTGTATACACCATTAGTTCATAAGATATAGGAGCACAATCAAGCAATTCAATCCAACAAGTCTGTTCTGCCATTTGATCACGTTTCTCAACCCCACTCTGCTGCCTTCCCCCTGATCCCCTTACTAATCAACAACCTGGCTATCTCTGTCTTAAAGACACAAATGACTAGGCCTCCAGAGCCCTCTGCATCATTGAGTTCCACAGATTCACTACCCTTTGGCTAAAGGCACATCATTTCACGCTGAGGCTGTGCCCTGAAGTTCTAGACTTCCCAACTAATGGAAACATCTTCCCCACATCCACCCTATCCCGGCTTCTCAGTATTCTGTAAGATCCAATCAGATCCCCTCCTTCTAAACTTCATTAAGTACAGACTCAGAATCCTCCTCTTCTCCTCACATGGTGCGGGTGACGGTTTTGGTGCATGTGACTGTTTTGGTGCACGTCATTGTTTTGGTGTGGGTGACTGTTTTAGTGCATGTGACTGTTTGGTGTGGGTGACTGTTTTGGTGTGGGTGACTGTTTGGTGTGGGTGACTGTTTGGTGTGGGTGACTGTTTTGGTGGGGGTGACTGTTTTGGTGTGGGTGACAGTTTTGATGTTGGTGACTGTCTTGGTGTGAGTGATTGTTTTGGTGTGGGTGACTGTTTTGGTGTGGGTGACTGTTTTGATGTGGGCGTTTTTTTGGTGTGGTGGCTGTTTTGGTGTGGTGGCTGTTTTGGTGCGGGTGACTGTTTTGGTGCGGGTGACTGTTTTAGTGCATGTGACTGTTTGGTGTTGGTGACTGTTTTGGTGTGGGTGGCTGTTTTAGTGCATGTGACTGTTTGGTGTTGGTGACTGTTTTGGTGTGGGTGGCTGTTTTAGTGCATGTGACTGTTTGGTGTTGGTGACTGTTTTGGTGCGGGTGACTGTTTTAGTGCATGTGACTGTTTGGTGTTGGTGACTGTTTTGGTGTGGGTGGCTGTTTTGGTGTGGGTGGCTGTTTTGGTGTGGGTGACTGTTTTGGTGTGGGTGGCTGTTTTGGTGTGGGTGACTGTTTTGGTGTGGGTGACTGTTTTGGTGCGGGTGACTGTTTTGGTGCAGGTGACTGTTTTGGTGTGGGTGGCTGTTTTGGTGCGGGTGACTGTTTTGGTGTGGGTGGCTGTTTTGGTGTGGGTGACTGTTTTGGTGTGGGTGACTGTTTTGGTGCGGGTGACTGTTTTGGTGCAGGTGACTGTTTTGGTGCGGGTGGCTGTTTTGGTGCGGGTGACTGTTTTGGTGTGGGTGGCTGTTTTGGTGTGGGTGACTGTTTTGGTGTGGGTGGCTGTTTTGGTGTGGGTGACTGTTTTGGTGTGGGTGGCTGTTTTGGTGTGGGTGACTGTTTTGGTGTGGGTGGCTGTTTTGGTGCGGGTGACTGTTTTGGTGTGGGTGGCTGTTTTGGTGCGGGTGACTGTTTTGGTGCGGG
The DNA here is from genome assembly GCF_037043375.1 of Chiloscyllium plagiosum. NCBI lineage: Eukaryota > Metazoa > Chordata > Chondrichthyes > Orectolobiformes > Hemiscylliidae > Chiloscyllium > Chiloscyllium plagiosum. The sequence continues at coordinate 75,145,989 of NW_028270156.1, read as the reverse complement.
TGACTGTTTTGGTGTGGGTGACTGTTTTGGTGTGGGTGGCTGTTTTGGTGTGGGTGACTGTTTTGGTGTGGGTGACTGTTTTGGTGTGGGTGACTGTTTTGGTGTGGGTGACTGTTTTGGTGTGGGTGGCTGTTTTGGTGTGGGTGACTGTTTTTTTTATTTCAAAAATATACGTTATTCATATATATTTAATCTATACAATTGGACATGTCATCATTCGAAACAGGGTGATCATTCATATTGATGCGATTACATTGAGCTGAGGCGCCAGCGGAGCCCAAATGACTGCGTGGGCCCCCTGTTCTTCTTAGACAGGCAGATGTTAGACGGTGGTCTTTCCCCACCGCGCCTTGGCGGCAGCTGCCCCAAGCTTCAGCGCGTCCCTCAACACGTAGTCCTGGACCATGGAATGTGCCAGTCTGCAACACTCAGTCGGGGTCAACTCCTTCAGCTGGAAGATCAACAGGTTTCGGACCGCCCAGAGAGCGTCCTTCACCGAGTTGATGATCCTCCAGGCACAGTTGATGTTCGTCTCGGTGTGCGTCCTGGGGAACAGGCCGTAGAGCACGGAGTCCCGCGTCACGGCGCTGCTCGGGACGAACCTCGACAAACACCACTGCATTCCTCTCCAGACTTCCTCTGCATAGGCACATTCCAGAAGGAGGTGTGTGACAGTCTCCTCCCCCCACCGCAGCCGCTTCGAGGGCAGCGTGCGGTGCGGCAGAGAGTCCGGGTGTGCATAAAGGATCTCACAGGCAGAGCCCTTCTCACCACCAGCCAAGCTATGTCTTGGTGCTTGTTGGAAAGTTCTGGTGATGAGGCATTCTGCCAAATGGCTTTGACAGTCTGCTCAGGGAACCGCTCGATAGGATCCGCCCTCTCCTTTTCCTGAAGGGTCTCAACGACACTACGTGCTGACCACTTCCTGATGGACTTGTGGTCAAAGGTGTTTTTCTTGATAAACTTCTCCACGAAGGACAGGTGGTACGGAACGGTCCAACTACTCGGAGCGTTCCGCGGCAGCGAGGCCAGGCCCATCCTTCGTAACACAGGGGACAGGTAGAACCTCAGTACGTAGTGACACTTGGTGTTTGCGAACCGGGGATCCACGCACAGCTTGATGCAGCCACACACAAAGGTGGCCATCAGGGTGAGGGTGGCATTGGGTGTATTTTTTCCCCCATTGCACCGGTCTTTGTACATTACATCTCTTCGGACCCGGTCCATCTTTGATCTCCACACGAAGTGGAAGATGGCCTGGGTGACTGCAGCGGCACAGGTTCTGGGGATAGGCCAGACCTGTGCCACGTATAACAATACTGAGAGTACCTCACACCTGATGACCAGGTTCTTTCCCGCGATGGAGAGCGACCGTTGCTCCCATCTGCCCAGTTTCTGCCTCACTTTGCTGATACGCTCCTCCCAAGACTTGGCGCACGCCCCAGCCCCTCCGAACCAAATACCCAGCACGTTCAGGTGGTCGGTCCTGACGGTGAAGGGGATCGAGGATTGGTCGGCCCAGTTCCCGAAGAGCATGGCCTCGCTCTTGCCTCGGTTTACCTTGGCCCCCGAGGCCTGTTCGAACTGGTCACAAATGCACATGAGTCTGTGCACGGACAGCGGATCTGAGCAGAAAACGGCGACGTCATCCATGTACAGGGAGGCCTTAACCTGCAGGCCCCCACTGCCAGGAATAGTCATCCCTCTCAGGCTCGCATCCTTCCTGATGGACTCGGCAAATGGCTCTATGCAACACACAAACAAGGCAGGAGAGAGAGGGCAGCCCTGCCTGACTCCAGATCTGACTGGGAAGCTATCTGATTCCCACCCATTGATTGAGACTGCACTGACAATGTTGGTGTAGAGCAATCTGATCCAATTAGCGATTCCCTCCCCAAAGCCCATTTTGGAGAGGACATCCCTCATGTACGTATGTGATATCCTGTCAAAGGCTTTCTCCTGGTCCAAGCTGATGAGGCAGGTGTCCACCCCCCTGTCCTGCACGTAGGCGATCGTATCCCTGAGGAGCGCGAGACTCTCAGCGATCTTCCTGCCCGGCACAGCACAGGTTTGGTCAGGGTGAATCACCGACCCCAGAGCAGACCTGACCCAGTTTGCGATGACCTTTGACAAGATTTTGTAGTCTGTGTTTAACAGTGAGATCGGTCTCCAATTTCTAATTTCTTCCCTCTCCCCCTTCTGCTTGTAGATGAGGGTGATGATGCCTTTCCTCATGGATTCACTCATGGTACCTGCCCGAAGCATACTGACATACACCTCCAGCAGGTCCTGGCCAATCAAGTCCCACAGAGCGGAATAGAGCTTGACCGGTAAGCCATCGCTTCGGGAGTTTTATTCTTTTCGAAGGACTCGAGGGCCTTGGTCAGCTCGTCCAGAGATAGCGGCTGGTCCAGCCTCTCGCGTGTTCCGTCGTCTAGGACCTCTGTGATAGAGGACAGGAACGACTGGGAGGCCGCGCTGTCAGTTGGCTTCGAGTCATACAGACTGGCATAGAAGGATTTGCTGATCCTCATGATGTCAGCCTGAGATGACGTTATCGAGCCATCTTTGTTTTGGTGTGGGTGACTGTTTTGGTGTGGTGGCTGTTTTAGTGTGGGTGACTGTTTTGGTGTGGGTGACTGTTTTGGTGCACGTGATTGTTTTGGTGTGGGTGATTGTTTTGGTGCGGGTGACTGTTTTGGTGCGGGTGACTGTTTTGGTGCACGTGATTGTTTTGGTGTGGGTGATTGTTTTGGTGCGGGTGACTGTTTTGGTGCGGGTGACTGTTTTGGTGCACGTGATTGTTTTGGTGTGGGTGATTGTTTTGGTGTGGGTGACTGTTTTGGTGCGGGTGACTGTTTTGGTGCGGGTGACTGTTTTGGTGCGGGTGACTGTTTTGGTGCATGTGACTGTTTTGGTGCATGTGACTGTTTTGGTGCGGGTGACTGTTTTGGTGCGGGTGACTGTTTTGGTGCACGTGACTGTTTTGGTGCGGGTGACTGTTTTGGTATTGGTGACTGTTTTGGTGCACGTGACTGTTTTGGTGCACGTGACTGTTTTGGTGCACGTGACTGTTTTGGTGCACGTGACTGTTTTGGTGCGGGTGACTGTTTTGGTGCACGTGACTGTTTTGGTGCATGTGACTGTTTTGGTGCGGGTGACTGTTTTGGTGCGGGTGACTGTTTTGGTGCACGTGACTGTTTTGGTGCACGTGACTGTTTTGGTGCATGTGACTGTTTTGGTGCGGGTGACTGTTTTGGTGCGGGTGACTGTTTTGGTATTGGTGACTGTTTTGGTGCACGTGACTGTTTTGGTGCACGTGACTGTTTTGGTGCACGTGACTGTTTTGGTGCGGGTGACTGTTTTGGTGCACGTGACTGTTTTGGTGCGGGTGACTGTTTTGGTGTGGTGGCTGTTTTAGTGTGGGTGACTGTTTTGGTGTGGGTGACAGTTTTGGTGGGGGTGACTGTTTTAGTGCATGTGACTGTTTTGGTGTGGGTGACTGTTTTGGGGTGGGTGACTGTTTTGGTGCGGGTGACTGTTTTGGTGCGGGTGACTGTTTTGGTGCGGGTGACTGTTTTGGTGCGGGTGACTGTTTTGGTGCGGGTGACTGTTTTGGTGCGGGTGACTGTTTTGGTGCAGGTGACTGTTTTGGTGCGGGTGACTGTTTTGGTGCACGTGACTGTTTTGGTGCACGTGACTGTTTTGGTGCACGTGACTGTTTTGGTGCATGTGACTGTTTTGGTGCGGGTGACTGTTTTGGTGCGGGTGACTGTTTTGGTATTGGTGACTGTTTTGGTGCACGTGACTGTTTTGGTGCACGTGACTGTTTTGGTGCACGTGACTGTTTTGGTGCACGTGACTGTTTTGGTGCACGTGACTGTTTTGGTGCACGTGACTGTTTTGGTGCGGGTGACTGTTTTGGTGCGGGTGACTGTTTTGGTGCGGGTGACTGTTTTGGTGCACGTGACTGTTTTGGTGCGGGTGACTGTTTTGGTGCGGGTGACTGTTTTGGTGCGGGTGACTGTTTTGGTGTGGGTGACTGTTTTGGTGTGGGTGACTGTTTTGGTGTGGGTGACTGTTTTGGTGTGGGTGACTGTTTTAGGGCATGTGACTGTTTTGGTGTGGGTGACTGTTTTGGTGTGGTGACTGTTTTGGTGTGGTGGCTGTTTTGGTGTGGGTGACTGTTTTGATGTGGGTGACTGTTTTAGTGCATGTGACTGTTTTGGTGCGGGTGACTGTTTTGGTGCGGGTGATTGTTTTGGTATTGGCGACTGTTTTGGTGTTGGTGATTGTTTTGGTGTGGGTGACTGTTTTGGTGTGGGTGACTGTTTTGGTGCGGGTGACTGTTTTGGTGCATGTGACTGTTTTGGTGTGAGTGACTGTTTTGGTGTGAGTGACTGTTTTGGTGCGGGTGACTGTTTTGGTGCATGTGACTGTTTTGGTGCATGTGACTGTTTTGGTGTGAGTGACTGTTTTGGTGCGGGTGACTGTTTTGGTGTGGGTGGCTGTTTTAGTGCATGTGACTGTTTTGGTGTGGGTGACTGTTTTGGTGTGGGTGACTGTTTTAGGGCATGTGACTGTTTTGGTGTGGGTGACTGTTTTGGTGTGGTGACCGCTTTGGTGTGGTGACTGTTTTGGTGTGGTGGCTGTTTTAGGGCATGTGACTGTTTTGGTGTGGGTGACTGTTTTAGGGCATGTGACTGTTTTGGTGTGGGTGACTGTTTTGGTGTGGGTGACTGTTTTAGGGCATGTGACTGTTTTGGTGTGGGTGACTGTTTTGGTGTGGGTGACTGTTTTGGTGTGGTGGCTGTTTTGGTGTGGGTGACTGTTTTGATGTGGGTGACTGTTTTAGTGCATGTGACTGTTTTGGTGTGGGTGACTGTTTTGGTGTGGGTGACTGTTTTGGTGCATGTGACTGTTTTGGTGCGGGTGACTGTTTTGGTGTGAGTGACTGTTTTGGTGCGGGTGACTGTTTTGGTGTGGGTGGCTGTTTTAGTGCATGTGACTGTTTTGGTGTGGGTGACTGTTTTGGTGTGGGTGACTGTTTTAGGGCATGTGACTGTTTTGGTGTGGGTGACTGTTTTGGTGTGGTGACTGCTTTGGTGTGGTGACTGTTTTGGTGTGGTGGCTGTTTTAGGGCATGTGACTGTTTTGGTGTGGGTGACTGTTTTAGGGCATGTGACTGTTTTGGTGTGGGTGACTGTTTTGGTGTGGGTGACTGTTTTAGGGCATGTGACTGTTTTGGTGTGGGTGACTGTTTTGGTGTGGGTGACTGTTTTGGTGTGGTGACTGTTTTGGTGTGGTGACTGTTTTGGTGTGGTGGCTGTTTTGGTGTGGGTGACTGTTTTGATGTGGGTGACTGTTTTAGTGCATGTGACTGTTTTGGTGTGGGTGACTGTTTTGGTGTGGGTGACTGTTTTGGTGTGGTGGCTGTTTTGGTGTGGGTGACTGTTTTGGTGTGGGTGACAGTTTTGGTGGGGGTGACTGTTTTAGTGCATGTGACTGTTTTGGTTTGGGTGACTGTTTTGGTGCATGTGACTGTTTTGGTGTGGGTGACTGTTTTGGTGTGGGTGACTGTTTTGGTGTGGGTGACTGTTTTGGTGTGGGTGACTGTTTTGGGGTGGGTGATTGTTTTGGTGCATGTGACTGTTTTGGTGTGGTGGCTGTTTTGGTGTGGGTGACTGTTTTGGTATTGGTGACTGTTTTGGTGCATGTGACTGTTTTGGTATTGGTGACTGTTTTGGTGCATGTGACTGTTTTGGTATTGGTGACTGTTTTGGTGCACGTGACTGTTTTGGTGCACGTGACTGTTTTGGTGCACGTGACTGTTTTGGTGCACGTGACTGTTTTGCTGCACGTGACAGTTTTGGTGCACGTGACTGTTTTGGTGCGGGTGACTGTTTTGGTGCGGGTGACTGTTTTAGTGCATGTGACTGTTTTGGTGTGGTAGCTGTTTTGGTGTGGGTGACTGTTTTGGTGTGGGTGACTGTTTTGGTGTGGGTGACTGTTTTGGTGTGGGTGATTGTTTTGGTGTGGGTGACTGTTTTGGTGTGGGTTACTGTTTTAGGGCATGTGACTGTTTTGGTGTGGGTGACTGTTTTGGTGTGGTGACTGTTTTGGTGTGGTGGCTGTTTTGGTGTGGGTGACTGTTTTGATGTGGGTGACTGTTTTAGTGCATGTGACTGTTTTGGTGCGGGTGACTGTTTTGATGTGGGTGACTGTTTTAGTGCATGTGACTGTTTTGGTGTGGGTGACTGTTTTGGTGTGGGTGACTGTTTTGGTGCGGGTGACTGTTTTGGTGCGGGTGATTGTTTTGGTGTGGGTGACTGTCTTGGTGTGGGTGACTGTCTTGGTGCGGGTGACTGTTTTGGTGCATGTGACTGTTTTGGTGCGGGTGACTGTTTTGGTGCGGGTGACTGTTTTGGTGCGGGTGACTGTTTTGGTGCAGGTGACTGTTTTGGTGTGGGTGGCTGTTTTAGTGCATGTGACTGTTTTGGTGTGGGTGACTGTTTTGGTGCGGGTGACTGTTTTGGTGTGGGTGACTGTTTTGGTGTGGGTGACTGTTTTGGTGTGGGTGACTGTTTTGGTGCGGGTGACTGTTTTGGTGTGGGTGACAGTTTTGGTGTGGGTGACTGTTTTAGTGCATGTGACTGTTTTGGTGTGGGTGACTGTTTTGGTGTGGGTGACTGTTTTGGTGTGGGTGATTGTTTTGGTGTGGGTGATTGTTTTGGTGTGGGTGACTGTTTTGGTGTGGGTGACTGTTTTGGTGTGGGTGACTGTTTTGGTGTGGGTGATTGTTTTGGTGTGGGTGATTGTTTTGGTGTGGGTGACTGTTTTGGTGTGGGTGACTGTTTTGGTGTGGGTGACTGTTTTGGTGTGGGTGATTGTTTTGGTGTGGGTGACTGTTTTGGTGGGAGTGACTGTTTTGGTGCGGGTGATTGTTTTGGTGCGGGTGATTGTTTTGGTGTGGGTGACTGTTTTGGTGTGGGTGACTGTTTTGGTGTGGGTGACTGTTTTAGTGCATGTGACTGTTTTGGTGCATGTGACTGTCTTGGTGCATGTGACTGTTTTGGTGCATGTGACTGTCTTGGTGCATGTGACTGTCTTGGTGCATGTGACTGTTTTGGTGCATGTGACTGTTTTGGTGCGGGTGACTGTTTTGGTGCGGGTGACTGTTTTAGTGCATGTGACTGTTTTGGTGTGGTGGCTGTTTTGGTGTGGGTGACTGTTTTGGTGTGGGTGACTGTATTGGTGTGGGTGACTGTATCGGTGTGGGTGATTGTATTGGTGTGGGTGACTGTTTTGGTGTGGGTGACTCTTTTGGTGTGGGTGACTGTTTTGGTGTGGTGGCTGTTTTAGTTTGTTGGCTGTTTTGGTGTAGGTGATTGTTTTGGTGTGGGTGACTGTTTTGGTGTGGGTGACTGTTTTAGTGCATGTGACTGTTTTGGTGTGGTGGCTGTTGAGGTGTATGTGTCTGTTTTGGTGGGAGTGACTGTTTTGGTGTTGGTGATTGTTTTGGTATTGGCGACTGTTTTGGTGTGGGTGACAGTTTTGGTGCGGGTGACTGTTTTGGTGCGGGTGACTGTTTTGGTGTGGGTGATTGTTTTGGTATTGGCGACTGTTTTGGTGTGGGTGATTGTTTTGGTATTGGCGACTGTTTTGGTGTGGGTGACAGTTTTGGTGCGGGTGACTGTTTTGGTGCGGGTGACTGTTTAGGTGTGGGTGACTGTTTTGGTGTGGGTGATTGTTTTGGTGCGGGTGACTGTTTTGGTGTTGGTGACTGTTTTGGTGTGGGTGACTGTTTTGATGTTGGTGACTGTTTTGGTGCATGTGACTGTTTTGGTGCACGTGATTGTTTTGGTGCGGGTGACTGTTTTGGTGCGGGTGACTGTTTTGGTGCACGTGATTGTTTTGGTGCGGGTGACTGTTTTGGTGCGGGTGACTGTTTTGGTGCATGTGACTGTTTTGATGTGGGCGTTTGTTTTGGTGTGGGTGACTGTTTTGGTGTGGGTGACTGTTTTAGTGCATGTGACTGTTTTGGTGTGGTGGCTGTTTAGGTGTGGGTGACTGTTTTGGTGGGAGTGACTGTTTTGGTGTTGGTGACTGTTTTGGTGTGGGTCATTGTTTTGGTGTGGGTGGCTGTTTTGGTGTGGGTGACTGTTTTGGTGTGGGTGACTGTTTTAGTGCATGTGACTGTTTTGGTGTGGGTGACTGTTTTGGTGTGGGTGACTGTTTTAGTGCATGTGACTGTTTTGGTGTGGGTGACTGTTTTGGTGTGGGTGACTGTTTTGGTGTGGGTGACTGTTTTAGTGCATGTGACTGTTTTAGTGCATGTGACTGTTTTAGTGCATGTGACTGTTTTGGTGTGGTGGCTGTTTTGGTGGGAGTGACTGTTTTGGTGTGGATGACTGTTTTGGTGTGGGTGATTGTTTTGGTGTGGGTGACTGTTTTGGTGTGGGTGACTGTTTTGGTGCGGGTGACTGTTTTGGTGTGGGTGACTGTTTTGGTGCATGTGACTGTTTTGGTGCGGGTGATTGTTTTGGTGCGGGTGACTGTTTTGGTGTGGATGATTGTTTTGGTGTGGGTGACTGTTTTAGTGCATGTGACTGTTTTGGTGTGCTGGCTGTTTAGGTGCATGTAACTGTTTTGGTGGGAGTGACTGTTTTGGTGTTGGTGACTGTTTTGGTGTTGGTGACTGTTTTGGTGTGGGTGACCGTTTTGATGTGGGTGTTTGTTATGGTGTGGGTGACTGTTTTGGTGTGGGTGACTGTTTTGATGTGGGTGTTTGTTATGGTGTGGTTGACTGTTTTGGTGTGGGTGACCGTTTTGATGTGGGTGTTTGTTATGGTGTGGGTGACTGTTTTGGTGTGGGTGACCGTTTTGATGTGGGTGTTTGTTATGGTGTGGGTGATTGTTTTGGTGCGGGTGACTGTTTTGGTGTGGGTGACTGTTTTAGTGCATGTGACTGTTTTGGTGTGGGTGACTGTTTTGGTGGGAGTGACTGTTTTGGTGTGGGTCATTGTTTTGGTGTGGGTGACTGTTTTGGTGTGGGTGACTGTTTTGGTGTGGGTGACTGTTTTGGTGCATGTGACTGTTTTGGTGCGGGTGACTGTTTTGGTGTGAGTGACTGTTTTGGTGCGGGTGACTGTTTTGGTGTGGGTGACTGTTTTGGTGCGGGTGACTGTTTTGGTGTGGGTGACAGTTTTGGTGTGGGTGACTGTTTTAGTGCATGTGACTGTTTTGGTGTGGGTGACTGTTTTGGTGTGGGTGACTGTTTTGGTGTGGGTGATTGTTTTGGTGTGGGTGATTGTTTTGGTGTGGGTGACTGTTTTGGTGTGGGTGACTGTTTTGGTGTGGGTGACTGTTTTGGTGTGGGTGATTGTTTTGGTGTGGGTGATTGTTTTGGTGTGGGTGTCTGTTTTGGTGTGGGTGACTGTTTTGGTGTGGGTGACTGTTTTGGTGTGGGTGATTGTTTTGGTGTGGGTGATTGTTTTGGTGTGGGTGACTGTTTTGGTGGGAGTGACTGTTTTGGTGCGGGTGATTGTTTTGGTGCGGGTGATTGTTTTGGTGTGGGTGACTGTTTTGGTGCGGGTGATTGTTTTGGTGTGGGTGACTGTTTTGGTGTGGGTGACTGTTTTGGTGTGGGTGACTGTTTTGGTGTGGGTGACTGTTTTAGTGCATGTGACTGTTTTGGTGCATGTGACTGTCTTGGTGCATGTGACTGTTTTGGTGCATGTGACTGTCTTGGTGCATGTGACTGTCTTGGTGCATGTGACTGTTTTGGTGCATGTGACTGTTTTGGTGCGGGTGACTGTTTTGGTGCGGGTGACTGTTTTAGTGCATGTGACTGTTTTGGTGTGGTGGCTGTTTTGGTGTGGGTGACTGTTTTGGTGTGGGTGACTGTATTGGTGTGGGTGACTGTATCGGTGTGGGTGATTGTATTGGTGTGGGTGACTGTTTTGGTGTGGGTGACTCTTTTGGTGTGGGTGACTGTTTTGGTGTGGTGGCTGTTTTAGTTTGTTGGCTGTTTTGGTGTAGGTGATTGTTTTGGTGTGGGTGACTGTTTTGGTGTGGGTGACTGTTTTAGTGCATGTGACTGTTTTGGTGTGGTGGCTGTTGAGGTGTATGTGTCTGTTTTGGTGGGAGTGACTGTTTTGGTGTTGGTGATTGTTTTGGTATTGGCGACTGTTTTGGTGTGGGTGACAGTTTTGGTGCGGGTGACTGTTTTGGTGCGGGTGACTGTTTTGGTGCGGGTGACTGTTTTGGTGTGGGTGATTGTTTTGGTATTGGCGACTGTTTTGGTGTGGGTGATTGTTTTGGTATTGGCGACTGTTTTGGTGTGGGTGACAGTTTTGGTGCGGGTGACTGTTTTGGTGCGGGTGACTGTTTAGGTGTGGGTGACTGTTTTGGTGTGGGTGATTGTTTTGGTGCGGGTGACTGTTTTGGTGTTGGTGACTGTTTTGGTGTGGGTGACTGTTTTGATGTTGGTGACTGTTTTGGTGCATGTGACTGTTTTGGTGCACGTGATTGTTTTGGTGCGGGTGACTGTTTTGGTGCGGGTGACTGTTTTGGTGCACGTGACTGTTTTGGTGGGGGTGATTGTTTTGGTGCGGGTGACTGTTTTGGTGCGGGTGACTGTTTTGGTGCATGTGACTGTTTTGATGTGGGCGTTTGTTTTGGTGTGGGTGACTGTTTTGGTGTGGGTGACTGTTTTAGTGCATGTGACTGTTTTGGTGTGGTGGCTGTTTAGGTGTGGGTGACTGTTTTGGTGGGAGTGACTGTTTTGGTGTTGGTGACTGTTTTGGTGTGGGTCATTGTTTTGGTGTGGGTGGCTGTTTTGGTGTGGGTGACTGTTTTGGTGTGGGTGACTGTTTTAGTGCATGTGACTGTTTTGGTGTGGGTGACTGTTTTGGTGTGGGTGACTGTTTTAGTGCATGTGACTGTTTTGGTGTGGGTGACTGTTTTGGTGTGGGTGACTGTTTTGGTGTGGGTGACTGTTTTAGTGCATGTGACTGTTTTAGTGCATGTGACTGTTTTAGTGCATGTGACTGTTTTGGTGTGGTGGCTGTTTTGGTGGGAGTGACTGTTTTGGTGTGGATGACTGTTTTGGTGTGGGTGATTGTTTTGGTGTGGGTGACTGTTTTGGTGTGGGTGACTGTTTTGGTGCGGGTGACTGTTTTGGTGTGGGTGACTGTTTTGGTGCATGTGACTGTTTTGGTGCGGGTGATTGTTTTGGTGCGGGTGACTGTTTTGGTGTGGATGATTGTTTTGGTGTGGGTGACTGTTTTAGTGCATGTGACTGTTTTGGTGTGCTGGCTGTTTAGGTGCATGTAACTGTTTTGGTGGGAGTGACTGTTTTGGTGTTGGTGACTGTTTTGGTGTTGGTGACTGTTTTGGTGTGGGTGACCGTTTTGATGTGGGTGTTTGTTATGGTGTGGGTGACTGTTTTGGTGTGGGTGACTGTTTTGATGTGGGTGTTTGTTATGGTGTGGTTGACTGTTTTGGTGTGGGTGACCGTTTTGATGTGGGTGTTTGTTATGGTGTGGGTGACTGTTTTGGTGTGGGTGACCGTTTTGATGTGGGTGTTTGTTATGGTGTGGGTGATTGTTTTGGTGCGGGTGACTGTTTTGGTGTGGGTGACTGTTTTAGTGCATGTGACTGTTTTGGTGTGGGTGACTGTTTTGGTGGGAGTGACTGTTTTGGTGTGGGTCATTGTTTTGGTGTGGGTGACTGTTTTGGTGTGGGTGACTGTTTTGGTGCATGTGACTGTTTTGGTGCGGGTGACTGTTTTGGTGTGAGTGACTGTTTTGGTGCGGGTGACTGTTTTGGTGTGGGTGGCTGTTTTAGTGCATGTGACTGTTTTGGTGTGGGTGACTGTTTTGGTGTGGGTGACTGTTTTAGGGCATGTGACTGTTTTGGTGTGGGTGACTGTTTTGGTGTGGTGACTGCTTTGGTGTGGTGACTGTTTTGGTGTGGTGGCTGTTTTAGGGCATGTGACTGTTTTGGTGTGGGTGACTGTTTTAGGGCATGTGACTGTTTTGGTGTGGGTGACTGTTTTGGTGTGGGTGACTGTTTTAGGGCATGTGACTGTTTTGGTGTGGGTGACTGTTTTGGTGTGGGTGACTGTTTTGGTGTGGTGACTGTTTTGGTGTGGTGACTGTTTTGGTGTGGTGGCTGTTTTGGTGTGGGTGACTGTTTTGATGTGGGTGACTGTTTTAGTGCATGTGACTGTTTTGGTGTGGGTGACTGTTTTGGTGCATGTGACTGTTTTGGTGCGGGTGACTGTTTTGGTGTGAGTGACTGTTTTGGTGCGGGTGACTGTTTTGGTGTGGGTGGCTGTTTTAGTGCATGTGACTGTTTTGGTGTGGGTGACTGTTTTGGTGTGGGTGACTGTTTTAGGGCATGTGACTGTTTTGGTGTGGGTGACTGTTTTGGTGTGGTGACTGCTTTGGTGTGGTGACTGTTTTGGTGTGGTGGCTGTTTTAGGGCATGTGACTGTTTTGGTGTGGGTGACTGTTTTAGGGCATGTGACTGTTTTGGTGTGGGTGACTGTTTTGGTGTGGGTGACTGTTTTAGGGCATGTGACTGTTTTGGTGTGGGTGACTGTTTTGGTGTGGTGACTGTTTTGGTGTGGTGACTGTTTTGGTGTGGTGGCTGTTTTGGTGTGGGTGACTGTTTTGATGTGGGTGACTGTTTTAGTGCGGGTGACTGTTTTGGTGTGGGTGACTGTTTTGGTGTGGTGGCTGTTTTAGTGTGGGTGACTGTTTTGGTGTGGGTGACAGTTTTGGTGGGGGTGACTGTTTTAGTGCATGTGACTGTTTTGGTGTGGGTGACTGTTTTGGTGTGGGTGACTGTTTTGGTGTGGTTGATTGTTTTGGTGCATGTGACTGTTTTGGTGTGGTGGCTGTTTTGGTGTGGGTGACTGTTTTGGTGTGGGTGACTGTTTTGGTGCATGTGACTGTTTTGGTATTGGTGACTGTTTTGGTGCACGTGACTGTTTTGGTGCATGTGACTGTTTTGGTATTGGTGACTGTTTTGGTGCACGTGACTGTTTTGGTGCACGTGACTGTTTTGGTGCACGTGACTGTTTTGGTGCACGTGACTGTTTTGGTGCGGGTGACTGTTTTGGTGCGGGTGACTGTTTTGGTGCGGGTGACTGTTTTAGTGCATGTGACTGTTTTGGTGTGGTAGCTGTTTTGGTGTGGGTGACTGTTTTGGTGTGGGTGACTGTTTTGGTGTGGGTGACTGTTTTGGTGTGGGTGATTGTTTTGGTGTGGGTGACTGTTTTGGTGTGGGTGACTGTTTTAGGGCATGTGACTGTTTTGGTGTGGGTGACTGTTTTGGTGTGGTGACTGTTTTGGTGTGGTGGCTGTTTTGGTGTGGGTGACTGTTTTGGTGTGGGTGACTGTTTTAGTGCATGTGACTGTTTTGGTGCGGGTGACTGTTTTGGTGTGGGTGACTGTTTTGGTGCGGGTGACTGTTTTGGTGCGGGTGATTGTTTTGGTATTGGCGACTGTTTTGGTGTTGGTGATTGTTTTGGTGTGGGTGACTGTCTTGGTGTGGGTGACTGTCTTGGTGTGGGTGACTGTCTTGGTGCGGGTGACTGTTTTGGTGCATGTGACTGTTTTGGTGCGGGTGACTGTTTTGGTGTGAGTGACTGTTTTGGTGCGGGTGACTGTTTTAGTGCATGTGACTGTTTTGGTGTGGGTGACTGTTTTGGTGCGGGTGACTGTTTTGGTGCGGGTGACTGTTTTGGTGCGGGTGACTGTTTTGGTGCGGGTGACTGTTTTGGTGTGGGTGACAGTTTTGGTGTGGGTGACTGTTTTAGTGCATGTGACTGTTTTGGTGTGGGTGACTGTTTTGGTGTGGGTGACTGTTTTGGTGTGGGTGATTGTTTTGGTGTGGGTGACTGTTTTGGTGTGGGTGACTGTTTTGGTGTGGGTGACTGTTTTGGTGTGGGTGATTGTTTTGGTGTGGGTGACTGTTTTGGTGTGGGTGACTGTTTTGGTGTGGGTGATTGTTTTGGTGTGGGTGACTGTTTTGGTGTGGGTGATTGTTTTGGTGTGGGTGATTGTTTTGGTGTGGGTGATTGTTTTGGTGTGGGTGACTGTTTTGGTGTGGGTGACTGTTTTGGTGTGGGTGATTGTTTTGGTGTGGGTGACTGTTTTGGTGTGGGTGACTGTTTTGGTGTGGGTGACTGTTTTGGTGGGAGTGACTGTTTTGGTGCGGGTGATTGTTTTGGTGCGGGTGATTGTTTTGGTGTGGGTGATTGTTTTGGTGTGGGTGACTGTTTTGGTGTGGGTGACTGTCTTGGTGCATGTGACTGTCTTGGTGCATGTGACTGTCTTGGTGCATGTGACTGTTTTGGTGCATGTGACTGTTTTGGTGCGGGTGACTGTTTTGGTGCGGGTGACTGTTTAGGTGCGGGTGACTGTTTTAGTGCATGTGACTGTTTTGGTGTGGTGGCTGTTTTGGTGTGGGTGACCGTTTTGGTGTGGGTGACTGTATTGGTGTGGGTGATTGTATTGGTGTGGGTGACTGTTTTGGTGTGGGTGACTCTTTTGGTGTGGGTGACTGTTTTGGTGTGGGTGACTGTTTTGGTGTGGGTGACTGTTTTGGTGTGGGTGACTGTTTTAGTGCATGTGACTGTTTTGGTGTGGTGGCTGTTGAGGTGTATGTGTCTGTTTTGGTGGGAGTGACTGTTTTGGTGTTGGTGATTGTTTTGGTATTGGCGACTGTTTTGGTGTGGGTGACAGTTTTGGTGCGGGTGACTGTTTTGGTGCGGGTGACTGTTTTGGTGCGGGTGACTGTTTTGGTGCGGGTGATTGTTTTGGTGTGGGTGACTGTTTTGGTGTGGGTGACTGTTTTGGTGTGGGTGATTGTTTTGGTGCGGGTGACTGTTTTGGTGTTGGTGACTGTTTTGGTGTTGGTGACTGTTTTGGTGTGGGTGACAGTTTTGATGTTGGTGACTGTTTTGGTGCATGTGACTGTTTTGGTGCACGTGATTGTTTTGGTGCGGGTGACTGTTTTGGTGCGGGTGACTGTTTTGGTGCATGTGACTGTTTTGGTGCACGTGATTGTTTTGGTGTGGGTGACTGTTTTGGTGCGGGTGACTGTTTTGGTGCATGTGACTGTTTTGATGTGGGCGTTTGTTTTGGTGTGGGTGATTGTTTTGGTGTGGGTGACTGTTTTAGTGCATGTGACTGTTTTGGTGTGGTGGCTGTTTAGGTGTGGGTGACTGTTTTGGTGGGAGTGACTGTTTTGGTGTTGGTGACTGTTTTGGTGTGGGTCATTGTTTTGGTGTGGGTGGCTGTTTTAGGGCATGTGACTGTTTTGGTGTGGGTGACTGTTTTGGTGTGGGTGACTGTTTTAGGGCATGTGACTGTTTTGGTGTGGGTGACTGTTTTGGTGTGGGTGACTGTTTTGGTGTGGTGACTGTTTTGGTGTGGTGACTGTTTTGGTGTGGTGGCTGTTTTGGTGTGGGTGACTGTTTTGATGTGGGTGACTGTTTTAGTGCATGTGACTGTTTTGGTGTGGGTGACTGTTTTGGTGTGGGTGACTGTTTTGGTGTGGTGGCTGTTTTGGTGTGGGTGACTGTTTTGGTGTGGGTGACAGTTTTGGTGGGGGTGACTGTTTTAGTGCATGTGACTGTTTTGGTGTGGGTGACTGTTTTGGTGCATGTGACTGTTTTGGTGTGGGTGACTGTTTTGGTGTGGGTGACTGTTTTGGGGTGGGTGATTGTTTTGGTGCATGTGACTGTTTTGGTGTGGTGGCTGTTTTGGTGTGGTGGCTGTTTTGGTGTGGGTGACTGTTTTGGTATTGGTGACTGTTTTGGTGCATGTGACTGTTTTGGTATTGGTGACTGTTTTGGTGCACGTGACTGTTTTGGTGCACGTGACTGTTTTGGTGCACGTGACTGTTTTGGTGCGGGTGACTGTTTTGGTGTGGTAGCTGTTTTGGTGTGGGTGACTGTTTTGGTGTGGGTGACTGTTTTGGTGTGGGTGACTGTTTTGGTGTGGGTGATTGTTTTGGTGTGGGTGACTGTTTTGGTGTGGGTGACTGTTTTAGGGCATGTGACTGTTTTGGTGTGGGTGACTGTTTTGGTGTGGTGACTGTTTTGGTGTGGGTGACTGTTTTGATGTGGGTGACTGTTTTAGTGCATGTGACTGTTTTGGTGTGGGTGACTGTTTTGGTGTGGGTGACTGTTTTGGTGTGGGTGACTGTTTTGGTGCGGGTGACTGTTTTGGTGCGGGTGATTGTTTTGGTATTGGCGACTGTTTTGGTGTTGGTGATTGTTTTGGTGTGGGTGACTGTCTTGGTGTGGGTGACTGTCTTGGTGCGGGTGACTGTTTTGGTGCATGTGACTGTTTTGGTGCGGGTGACTGTTTTGGTGCGGGTGACTGTTTTGGTGCGGGTGACTGTTTTGGTGCGGGTGACTGTTTTGGTGTGGGTGGCTGTTTTAGTGCATGTGACTGTTTTGGTGTGGGTGACTGTTTTGGTGCGGGTGACTGTTTTGGTGCGGGTGACTGTTTTGGTGCGGGTGACTGTTTTGGTGTGGGTGACTGTTTTGGTGCGGGTGACTGTTTTGGTGTGGGTGACAGTTTTGGTGTGGGTGACTGTTTTAGTGCATGTGACTGTTTTGGTGTGGGTGACTGTTTTGGTGTGGGTGACTGTTTTGGTGTGGGTGATTGTTTTGGTGTGGGTGACTGTTTTGGTGTGGGTGATTGTTTTGGTGTGGGTGACTGTTTTGGTGTGGGTGATTGTTTTGGTGTGGGTGATTGTTTTGGTGTGGGTGACTGTTTTGGTCTGGGTGACTGTTTTGGTGTGGGTGATTGTTTTGGTGTGGGTGATTGTTTTGGTGTGGGTGACTGTTTTGGTGTGGGTGACTGTTTTGGTGGGAGTGACTGTTTTGGTGGGAGTGACTGTTTTGGTGCGGGTGACTGTTTTGGTGGGAGTGACTGTTTTGGTGCGGGTGATTGTTTTGGTGCGGGTGATTGTTTTGGTGTGGGTGACTGTTTTGGTGTGGGTGACTGTTTTGGTGTGGGTGACTGTTTTGGTGCATGTGACTGTTTTGGTGCATGTGACTGTCTTGGTGCATGTGACTGTTTTGGTGCACGTGACTGTTTTGGTGCATGTGACTGTCTTGGTGCATGTGACTGTTTTGGTGCATGTGACTGTTTTGGTGCATGTGACTGTTTTGGTGCGGGTGACTGTTTTGGTGCGGGTGACTGTTTTAGTGCATGTGACTGTTTTGGTGTGGTGGCTGTTTTGGTGTGGGTGACTGTTTTGGTGTGGGTGACTGTATTGGTGTGGGTGATTGTATTGGTGTGGGTGACTGTTTTGGTGTGGGTGACTCTTTTGGTGTGGGTGACTGTTTTGGTGTGGTGGCTGTTTTAGTTTGTTGGCTGTTTTGGTGTAGGTGATTGTTTTGGTGTGGGTGACTGTTTTGGTGTGGGTGACTGTTTTAGTGCATGTGACTGTTTTGGTGTGGTGGCTGTTGAGGTGTATGTGTCTGTTTTGGTGGGAGTGACTGTTTTGGTGTTGGTGATTGTTTTGGTATTGGCGACTGTTTTGGTGTGGGTGACAGTTTTGGTGTGGGTGACTGTTTTGGTGCGGGTGACTGTTTTGGTGCGGGTGACTGTTTTGGTGCGGGTGACTGTTTTGGTGTGGGTGATTGTTTTGGTGTGGGTGACTGTTTTGGTGTGGGTGACTGTTTTGGTGTGGGTGACTGTTTTGGTGTGGGTGACTGTTTTGGTGCATGTGACTGTTTTGGTGCACGTGATTGTTTTGGTGCGGGTGACTGTTTTGGTGCGGGTGACTGTTTTGGTGCATGTGACTGTTTTGGTGCACGTGATTGTTTTGGTGCGGGTGACTGTTTTGGTGCGGGTGACTGTTTTGGTGCATGTGACTGTTTTGATGTGGGCGTTTGTTTTGGTGTGGGTGACTGTTTTGGTGTGGGTGACTGTTTTAGTGCATGTGACTGTTTTGGTGTGGTGGCTGTTTAGGTGTGGGTGACTGTTTTGGTGGGAGTGACTGTTTTGGTGTGGGTGACTGTTTTGGTGTGGGTAGCTGTTTTGGTGTGGGTGACTGTTTTGGTGTGGGTGACTGTTTTAGTGCATGTGACTGTTTTGGTGTGGGTGACTGTTTTGGTGTGGGTGACTGTTTTGGTGTGGGTGACTGTTTTGGTGTGGGTGACTGTTTTAGTGCATGTGACTGTTTTAGTGCATGTGACTGTTTTGGTGTGGTGGCTGTTTTGGTGGGAGTGACTGTTTTGGTGTGGATGACTGTTTTGGTGTGGGTGATTGTTTTGGTGTGGGTGACTGTTTTGGTGTGGGTGACTGTTTTGGTGTGGGTGACTGTTTTGGTGTGGGTGACTGTTTTGGTGCATGTGACTGTTTTGGTGCGGGTGATTGTTTTGGTGCGGGTGACTGTTTTGGTGTGGATGATTGTTTTGGTGTGGGTGACTGTTTTAGTGCATGTGACTGTTTTGGTGTGCTGGCTGTTTAGGTGCATGTAACTGTTTTGGTGGGAGTGACTGTTTTGGTGTTGGTGACTGTTTTGGTGTTGGTGACTGTTTTGGTGTGGGTGACCGTTTTGATGTGGGTGTTTGTTATGGTGTGGGTGACTGTTTTGGTGTGGGTGACTGTTTTGATGTGGGTGTTTGTTATGGTGTGGGTGACTGTTTTGGTGTGGGTGACCGTTTTGATGTGGGTGTTTGTTATGGTGTGGGTGACTGTTTTGGTGTGGGTGACCGTTTTGATGTGGGTGTTTGTTTTGGTGCGGGTGACTGTTTTGGTGTGGGTGACTGTTTTAGTGCATGTGACTGTTTTGGTGTGGGTGACTGTTTTGGTGGGAGTGACTGTTTTGGTGTGGGTCATTGTTTTGGTGTGGGTGACTGTTTTGGTGTGGGTGACTGTTTTGGTGCATGTGACTGTTTTGGTGCGGGTGACTGTTTTGGTGTGAGTGACTGTTTTGGTGCGGGTGACTGTTTTGGTGTGGGTGGCTGTTTTAGTGCATGTGACTGTTTTGGTGTGGGTGACTGTTTTGGTGTGGGTGACTGTTTTAGGGCATGTGACTGTTTTGGTGTGGGTGACTGTTTTGGTGTGGTGACTGCTTTGGTGTGGTGACTGTTTTGGTGTGGTGGCTGTTTTAGTGCATGTGACTGTTTTGGTGTGGGTGACTGTTTTAGGGCATGTGACTGTTTTGGTGTGGGTGACTGTTTTGGTGTGGGTGACTGTTTTGGTGCATGTGACTGTTTTGGTGCATGTGACTGTTTTGGTGCGGGTGACTGTTTTGGTGTGAGTGACTGTTTTGGTGCGGGTGACTGTTTTGGTGTGGGTGGCTGTTTTAGTGCATGTGACTGTTTTGGTGTGGGTGACTGTTTTGGTGTGGGTGACTGTTTTAGGGCATGTGACTGTTTTGGTGTGGGTGACTGTTTTGGTGTGGGTGACTGTTTTGGTGTGGGTGACTGTTTTGGTGCGGGTGACTGTTTTGGTGTGGGTGACTGTTTTGGTGTGGGTGACTGTTTTGGTGTGGGTGACTGTTTTGGTGCGGGTGACTGTTTTGGTGTGGGTGATTGTTTTGGTGCATGTGACTGTTTTGGTGTGGTGGCTGTTTTGGTGTGGGTGACTGTTTTGGTATTGGTGACTGTTTTGGTGTGGGTGACTGTTTTGGTGCATGTGACTGTTTTGGTATTGGTGACTGTTTTGGTGCACGTGACTGTTTTGGTGCATGTGACTGTTTTGGTATTGGTGACTGTTTTGGTGCACGTGACTGTTTTGGTGCACGTGACTGTTTTGGTGCGGGTGACTGTTTTGGTGCACGTGACTGTTTTGGTGCGGGTGACTGTTTTGGTGCGGGTGACTGTTTTAGTGCATGTGACTGTTTTGGTGTGGTAGCTGTTTTGGTGTGGGTGACTGTTTTGGTGTGGGTGACTGTTTTGGTGTGGGTGACTGTTTTGGTGTGGGTGACTGTTTTAGGGCATGTGACTGTTTTGGTGTGGGTGACTGTTTTGGTGTGGTGACTGTTTTGGTGTGGTGGCTGTTTTGGTGTGGGTGACTGTTTTGGTGTGGGTGACTGTTTTAGTGCATGTGACTGTTTTGGTGTGGGTGACTGTTTTGGTGTGGGTGACTGTTTTGGTGCGGGTGACTGTTTTGGTGCGGGTGATTGTTTTGGTATTGGTGACTGTTTTGGTGTTGGTGATTGTTTTGGTGTGGGTGACTGTCTTGGTGTGGGTGACTGTCTTGGTGTGGGTGACTGTCTTGGTGTGGGTGACTGTCTTGGTGCGGGTGACTGTTTTGGTGCGGGTGACTGTTTTGGTGCGGGTGACTGTTTTGGTGCGGGTGACTGTTTTGGTGCATGTGACTGTTTTGGTGTGGGTGACTGTTTTGGTGCGGGTGACTGTTTTAGTGCATGTGACTGTTTTGGTGTGGGTGACTGTTTTGGTGTGGGTGACTGTTTTGGTGAGGGTGACTGTTTTGGTGAGGGTGATTGTTTTGGTGTGGGTGACTGTTTTGGTGTGGGTGATTGTTTTGGTGTGGGTGACTGTTTTGGTGTGGGTGATTGTTTTGGTGTGGGTGATTGTTTTGGTGTGGGTGACTGTTTTGGTGTGGGTGACTGTTTTGGTGTGGGTGATTGTTTTGGTGTGGGTGACTGTTTTGGTGTGGGTGACTGTTTTGGTGTGGGTGACTGTTTTGGTGTGGGTGACTGTCTTGGTGCATGTGACTGTCTTGGTGCATGTGACTGTTTTGGTGCATGTGACTGTTTTGGTGCGGGTGACTGTTTTGGTGCGGGTGATTGTTTTGGTGCGGGTGATTGTTTTGGTGCGGGTGATTGTTTTGGTGCGGGTGACTGTTTTGGTGTGGGTGACTGTTTTGGTGTGGGTGACTGTCTTGGTGCATGTGACTGTTTTGGTGCATGTGACTGTTTTGGTGCGGGTGACTGTTTTGGTGCGGGTGACTGTTTAGGTGCGGGTGACTGTTTTAGTGCATGTGACTGTTTTGGTGTGGTGGCTGTTTTGGTGTGGGTGACTGTTTTGGTGTGGGTGACTGTATTGGTGTGGGTGATTGTATTGGTGTGGGTGACTGTTTTGGTGTGGGTGACTCTTTTGGTGTGGGTGACTGTTTTGGTGTGGTGGCTGTTTTAGTTTGTTGGCTGTTTTGGTGTAGGTGATTGTTTTGGTGTGGGTGACTGTTTTGGTGTGGGTGACTGTTTTGGTGTGGGTGACTGTTTTAGTGCATGTGACTGTTTTGGTGTGGTGGCTGTTGAGGTGTAAGTGTCTGTTTTGGTGGGAGTGACTGTTTTGGTGTTGGTGACTGTTTTGGTGTTGGTGACTGTTTTGGTGTGGGTGACAGTTTTGATGTTGGTGACTGTTTTGGTGCATGTGACTGTTTTGGTGCACGTGATTGTTTTGGTGTGGGTGACTGTTTTGGTGCGGGTGACTGTTTTGGTGCATGTGACTGTTTTGGTGCACGTGATTGTTTTGGTGTGGGTGACTGTTTTGGTGCGGGTGACTGTTTTGGTGCATGTGACTGTTTTGATGTGGGCGTTTGTTTTGGTGTGGGTGACTGTTTTGGTGTGGGTGACTGTTTTAGTGCATGTGACTGTTTTGGTGTGGTGGCTGTTTAGGTGTGGGTGACTGTTTTGGTGGGAGTGACTGTTTTGGTGTTGGTGACTGTATTGGTGTGGGTCATTGTTTTGGTGTGGGTGGCTGTTTTGGTGTGGGTGACTGTTTTGGTGTGGGTGACTGTTTTAGTGCATGTGACTGTTTTGGTGTGGGTGACTGTTTTGGTGTGGGTGACTGTTTTAGTGCATGTGACTGTTTTGGTGTGGGTGACTGTTTTGGTGTGGGTGACTGTTTTGGTGTGGGTGACTGTTTTGGTGTGGGTGATTGTTTTGGTGTGGGTGACTGTTTTGGTGTGGGTGACTGTTTTAGGGCATGTGACTGTTTTGGTGTGGGTGACTGTTTTGGTGTGGTGACTGTTTTGGTGTGGTGGCTGTTTTGGTGTGGGTGACTGTTTTGGTGTGGGTGACTGTTTTAGTGCATGTGACTGTTTTGGTGTGGGTGACTGTTTTGGTGTGGGTGACTGTTTTGGTGCGGGTGACTGTTTTGGTGCGGGTGATTGTTTTGGTATTGGCGACTGTTTTGGTGTTGGTGATTGTTTTGGTGTGGGTGACTGTCTTGGTGTGGGTGACTGTCTTGGTGTGGGTGACTGTCTTGGTGCGGGTGACTGTTTTGGTGCATGTGACTGTTTTGGTGCGGGTGACTGTTTTGGTGTGAGTGACTGTTTTGGTGCGGGTGACTGTTTTAGTGCATGTGACTGTTTTGGTGTGGGTGACTGTTTTGGTGCGGGTGACTGTTTTGGTGCGGGTGACTGTTTTGGTGCGGGTGACTGTTTTGGTGCGGGTGACTGTTTTGGTGTGGGTGACAGTTTTGGTGTGGGTGACTGTTTTAGTGCATGTGACTGTTTTGGTGTGGGTGACTGTTTTGGTGTGGGTGACTGTTTTGGTGTGGGTGATTGTTTTGGTGTGGGTGACTGTTTTGGTGTGGGTGACTGTTTTGGTGTGGGTGACTGTTTTGGTGTGGGTGATTGTTTTGGTGTGGGTGACTGTTTTGGTGTGGGTGACTGTTTTGGTGTGGGTGATTGTTTTGGTGTGGGTGACTGTTTTGGTGTGGGTGATTGTTTTGGTGTGGGTGATTGTTTTGGTGTGGGTGACTGTTTTGGTGTGGGTGATTGTTTTGGTGTGGGTGACTGTTTTGGTGTGGGTGACTGTTTTGGTGTGGGTGATTGTTTTGGTGTGGGTGACTGTTTTGGTGTGGGTGACTGTTTTGGTGTGGGTGACTGTTTTGGTGGGAGTGACTGTTTTGGTGCGGGTGATTGTTTTGGTGCGGGTGATTGTTTTGGTGTGGGTGATTGTTTTGGTGTGGGTGACTGTTTTGGTGTGGGTGACTGTCTTGGTGCATGTGACTGTCTTGGTGCATGTGACTGTCTTGGTGCATGTGACTGTTTTGGTGCATGTGACTGTTTTGGTGCGGGTGACTGTTTTGGTGCGGGTGACTGTTTAGGTGCGGGTGACTGTTTTAGTGCATGTGACTGTTTTGGTGTGGTGGCTGTTTTGGTGTGGGTGACCGTTTTGGTGTGGGTGACTGTATTGGTGTGGGTGATTGTATTGGTGTGGGTGACTGTTTTGGTGTGGGTGACTCTTTTGGTGTGGGTGACTCTTTTGGTGTGGGTGACTGTTTTGGTGTGGGTGACTGTTTTGGTGTGGGTGACTGTTTTAGTGCATGTGACTGTTTTGGTGTGGTGGCTGTTGAGGTGTATGTGTCTGTTTTGGTGGGAGTGACTGTTTTGGTGTTGGTGATTGTTTTGGTATTGGCGACTGTTTTGGTGTGGGTGACAGTTTTGGTGCGGGTGACTGTTTTGGTGCGGGTGACTGTTTTGGTGCGGGTGACTGTTTTGGTGCGGGTGATTGTTTTGGTGTGGGTGACTGTTTTGGTGTGGGTGACTGTTTTGGTGTGGGTGACTGTTTTGGTGTGGGTGATTGTTTTGGTGCGGGTGACTGTTTTGGTGTTGGTGACTGTTTTGGTGTTGGTGACTGTTTTGGTGTGGGTGACAGTTTTGATGTTGGTGACTGTTTTGGTGCATGTGACTGTTTTGGTGTGGGTGACTGTCTTGGTGCATGTGACTGTTTTGGTGCATGTGACTGTTTTGGTGCGGGTGACTGTTTTGGTGCGGGTGACTGTTTAGGTGCGGGTGACTGTTTTAGTGCATGTGACTGTTTTGGTGTGGTGGCTGTTTTGGTGTGGGTGACTGTTTTGGTGTGGGTGACTGTATTGGTGTGGGTGATTGTATTGGTGTGGGTGACTGTTTTGGTGTGGGTGACTCTTTTGGTGTGGGTGACTGTTTTGGTGTGGTGGCTGTTTTAGTTTGTTGGCTGTTTTGGTGTAGGTGATTGTTTTGGTGTGGGTGACTGTTTTGGTGTGGGTGACTGTTTTGGTGTGGGTGACTGTTTTAGTGCATGTGACTGTTTTGGTGTGGTGGCTGTTGAGGTGTAAGTGTCTGTTTTGGTGGGAGTGACTGTTTTGGTGTTGGTGACTGTTTTGGTGTTGGTGACTGTTTTGGTGTGGGTGACAGTTTTGATGTTGGTGACTGTTTTGGTGCATGTGACTGTTTTGGTGCACGTGATTGTTTTGGTGTGGGTGACTGTTTTGGTGCGGGTGACTGTTTTGGTGCATGTGACTGTTTTGGTGCACGTGATTGTTTTGGTGTGGGTGACTGTTTTGGTGCGGGTGACTGTTTTGGTGCATGTGACTGTTTTGATGTGGGCGTTTGTTTTGGTGTGGGTGACTGTTTTGGTGTGGGTGACTGTTTTAGTGCATGTGACTGTTTTGGTGTGGTGGCTGTTTAGGTGTGGGTGACTGTTTTGGTGGGAGTGACTGTTTTGGTGTTGGTGACTGTATTGGTGTGGGTCATTGTTTTGGTGTGGGTGGCTGTTTTGGTGTGGGTGACTGTTTTGGTGTGGGTGACTGTTTTAGTGCATGTGACTGTTTTGGTGTGGGTGACTGTTTTGGTGTGGGTGACTGTTTTAGTGCATGTGACTGTTTTGGTGTGGGTGACTGTTTTGGTGTGGGTGACTGTTTTGGTGTGGGTGACTGTTTTGGTGTGGGTGATTGTTTTGGTGTGGGTGACTGTTTTGGTGTGGGTGACTGTTTTAGGGCATGTGACTGTTTTGGTGTGGGTGACTGTTTTGGTGTGGTGACTGTTTTGGTGTGGTGGCTGTTTTGGTGTGGGTGACTGTTTTGGTGTGGGTGACTGTTTTAGTGCATGTGACTGTTTTGGTGTGGGTGACTGTTTTGGTGTGGGTGACTGTTTTGGTGCGGGTGACTGTTTTGGTGCGGGTGATTGTTTTGGTATTGGCGACTGTTTTGGTGTTGGTGATTGTTTTGGTGTGGGTGACTGTCTTGGTGTGGGTGACTGTCTTGGTGTGGGTGACTGTCTTGGTGCGGGTGACTGTTTTGGTGCATGTGACTGTTTTGGTGCGGGTGACTGTTTTGGTGTGAGTGACTGTTTTGGTGCGGGTGACTGTTTTAGTGCATGTGACTGTTTTGGTGTGGGTGACTGTTTTGGTGCGGGTGACTGTTTTGGTGCGGGTGACTGTTTTGGTGCGGGTGACTGTTTTGGTGCGGGTGACTGTTTTGGTGTGGGTGACAGTTTTGGTGTGGGTGACTGTTTTAGTGCATGTGACTGTTTTGGTGTGGGTGACTGTTTTGGTGTGGGTGACTGTTTTGGTGTGGGTGATTGTTTTGGTGTGGGTGACTGTTTTGGTGTGGGTGACTGTTTTGGTGTGGGTGACTGTTTTGGTGTGGGTGATTGTTTTGGTGTGGGTGACTGTTTTGGTGTGGGTGACTGTTTTGGTGTGGGTGATTGTTTTGGTGTGGGTGACTGTTTTGGTGTGGGTGATTGTTTTGGTGTGGGTGATTGTTTTGGTGTGGGTGACTGTTTTGGTGTGGGTGATTGTTTTGGTGTGGGTGACTGTTTTGGTGTGGGTGACTGTTTTGGTGTGGGTGATTGTTTTGGTGTGGGTGACTGTTTTGGTGTGGGTGACTGTTTTGGTGTGGGTGACTGTTTTGGTGGGAGTGACTGTTTTGGTGCGGGTGATTGTTTTGGTGCGGGTGATTGTTTTGGTGTGGGTGATTGTTTTGGTGTGGGTGACTGTTTTGGTGTGGGTGACTGTCTTGGTGCATGTGACTGTCTTGGTGCATGTGACTGTCTTGGTGCATGTGACTGTTTTGGTGCATGTGACTGTTTTGGTGCGGGTGACTGTTTTGGTGCGGGTGACTGTTTAGGTGCGGGTGACTGTTTTAGTGCATGTGACTGTTTTGGTGTGGTGGCTGTTTTGGTGTGGGTGACCGTTTTGGTGTGGGTGACTGTATTGGTGTGGGTGATTGTATTGGTGTGGGTGACTGTTTTGGTGTGGGTGACTCTTTTGGTGTGGGTGACTGTTTTGGTGTGGGTGACTGTTTTGGTGTGGGTGACTGTTTTGGTGTGGGTGACTGTTTTAGTGCATGTGACTGTTTTGGTGTGGTGGCTGTTGAGGTGTATGTGTCTGTTTTGGTGGGAGTGACTGTTTTGGTGTTGGTGATTGTTTTGGTATTGGCGACTGTTTTGGTGTGGGTGACAGTTTTGGTGCGGGTGACTGTTTTGGTGCGGGTGACTGTTTTGGTGCGGGTGACTGTTTTGGTGCGGGTGATTGTTTTGGTGTGGGTGACTGTTTTGGTGTGGGTGACTGTTTTGGTGTGGGTGATTGTTTTGGTGCGGGTGACTGTTTTGGTGTTGGTGACTGTTTTGGTGTTGGTGACTGTTTTGGTGTGGGTGACAGTTTTGATGTTGGTGACTGTTTTGGTGCATGTGACTGTTTTGGTGCACGTGATTGTTTTGGTGCGGGTGACTGTTTTGGTGCGGGTGACTGTTTTGGTGCATGTGACTGTTTTGGTGCACGTGATTGTTTTGGTGTGGGTGACTGTTTTGGTGCGGGTGACTGTTTTGGTGCATGTGACTGTTTTGATGTGGGCGTTTGTTTTGGTGTGGGTGATTGTTTTGGTGTGGGTGACTGTTTTAGTGCATGTGACTGTTTTGGTGTGGTGGCTGTTTAGGTGTGGGTGACTGTTTTGGTGGGAGTGACTGTTTTGGTGTTGGTGACTGTTTTGGTGTGGGTCATTGTTTTGGTGTGGGTGGCTGTTTTAGGGCATGTGACTGTTTTGGTGTGGGTGACTGTTTTGGTGTGGGTGACTGTTTTAGGGCATGTGACTGTTTTGGTGTGGGTGACTGTTTTGGTGTGGGTGACTGTTTTGGTGTGGTGACTGTTTTGGTGTGGTGACTGTTTTGGTGTGGTGGCTGTTTTGGTGTGGGTGACTGTTTTGATGTGGGTGACTGTTTTAGTGCATGTGACTGTTTTGGTGTGGGTGACTGTTTTGGTGTGGGTGACTGTTTTGGTGTGGTGGCTGTTTTGGTGTGGGTGACTGTTTTGGTGTGGGTGACAGTTTTGGTGGGGGTGACTGTTTTAGTGCATGTGACTGTTTTGGTGTGGGTGACTGTTTTGGTGCATGTGACTGTTTTGGTGTGGGTGACTGTTTTGGTGTGGGTGACTGTTTTGGGGTGGGTGATTGTTTTGGTGCATGTGACTGTTTTGGTGTGGTGGCTGTTTTGGTGTGGTGGCTGTTTTGGTGTGGGTGACTGTTTTGGTATTGGTGACTGTTTTGGTGCATGTGACTGTTTTGGTATTGGTGACTGTTTTGGTGCACGTGACTGTTTTGGTGCACGTGACTGTTTTGGTGCACGTGACTGTTTTGGTGCGGGTGACTGTTTTGGTGTGGTAGCTGTTTTGGTGTGGGTGACTGTTTTGGTGTGGGTGACTGTTTTGGTGTGGGTGACTGTTTTGGTGTGGGTGATTGTTTTGGTGTGGGTGACTGTTTTGGTGTGGGTGACTGTTTTAGGGCATGTGACTGTTTTGGTGTGGGTGACTGTTTTGGTGTGGTGACTGTTTTGGTGTGGGTGACTGTTTTGATGTGGGTGACTGTTTTAGTGCATGTGACTGTTTTGGTGTGGGTGACTGTTTTGGTGTGGGTGACTGTTTTGGTGTGGGTGACTGTTTTGGTGCGGGTGACTGTTTTGGTGCGGGTGATTGTTTTGGTATTGGCGACTGTTTTGGTGTTGGTGATTGTTTTGGTGTGGGTGACTGTCTTGGTGTGGGTGACTGTCTTGGTGCGGGTGACTGTTTTGGTGCATGTGACTGTTTTGGTGCGGGTGACTGTTTTGGTGCGGGTGACTGTTTTGGTGCGGGTGACTGTTTTGGTGCGGGTGACTGTTTTGGTGTGGGTGGCTGTTTTAGTGCATGTGACTGTTTTGGTGTGGGTGACTGTTTTGGTGCGGGTGACTGTTTTGGTGCGGGTGACTGTTTTGGTGCGGGTGACTGTTTTGGTGTGGGTGACTGTTTTGGTGCGGGTGACTGTTTTGGTGTGGGTGACAGTTTTGGTGTGGGTGACTGTTTTAGTGCATGTGACTGTTTTGGTGTGGGTGACTGTTTTGGTGTGGGTGACTGTTTTGGTGTGGGTGATTGTTTTGGTGTGGGTGACTGTTTTGGTGTGGGTGATTGTTTTGGTGTGGGTGACTGTTTTGGTGTGGGTGATTGTTTTGGTGTGGGTGATTGTTTTGGTGTGGGTGACTGTTTTGGTCTGGGTGACTGTTTTGGTGTGGGTGATTGTTTTGGTGTGGGTGATTGTTTTGGTGTGGGTGACTGTTTTGGTGTGGGTGACTGTTTTGGTGGGAGTGACTGTTTTGGTGGGAGTGACTGTTTTGGTGCAGGTGACTGTTTTGGTGGGAGTGACTGTTTTGGTGCGGGTGATTGTTTTGGTGCGGGTGATTGTTTTGGTGTGGGTGACTGTTTTGGTGTGGGTGACTGTTTTGGTGTGGGTGACTGTTTTGGTGCATGTGACTGTTTTGGTGCATGTGACTGTCTTGGTGCATGTGACTGTTTTGGTGCACGTGACTGTTTTGGTGCATGTGACTGTCTTGGTGCATGTGACTGTTTTGGTGCATGTGACTGTTTTGGTGCATGTGACTGTTTTGGTGCGGGTGACTGTTTTGGTGCGGGTGACTGTTTTAGTGCATGTGACTGTTTTGGTGTGGTGGCTGTTTTGGTGTGGGTGACTGTTTTGGTGTGGGTGACTGTATTGGTGTGGGTGATTGTATTGGTGTGGGTGACTGTTTTGGTGTGGGTGACTCTTTTGGTGTGGGTGACTGTTTTGGTGTGGTGGCTGTTTTAGTTTGTTGGCTGTTTTGGTGTAGGTGATTGTTTTGGTGTGGGTGACTGTTTTGGTGTGGGTGACTGTTTTAGTGCATGTGACTGTTTTGGTGTGGTGGCTGTTGAGGTGTATGTGTCTGTTTTGGTGGGAGTGACTGTTTTGGTGTTGGTGATTGTTTTGGTATTGGCGACTGTTTTGGTGTGGGTGACAGTTTTGGTGTGGGTGACTGTTTTGGTGCGGGTGACTGTTTTGGTGCGGGTGACTGTTTTGGTGCGGGTGACTGTTTTGGTGTGGGTGATTGTTTTGGTGTGGGTGACTGTTTTGGTGTGGGTGACTGTTTTGGTGTGGGTGACTGTTTTGGTGTGGGTGATTGTTTTGGTGCGGGTGACTGTTTTGGTGTTGGTGACTGTTTTGGTGTGGGTGACTGTTTTGATGTTGGTGACTGTTTTGGTGCATGTGACTGTTTTGGTGCACGTGATTGTTTTGGTGCGGGTGACTGTTTTGGTGCGGGTGACTGTTTTGGTGCATGTGACTGTTTTGGTGCACGTGATTGTTTTGGTGCGGGTGACTGTTTTGGTGCGGGTGACTGTTTTGGTGCATGTGACTGTTTTGATGTGGGCGTTTGTTTTGGTGTGGGTGACTGTTTTGGTGTGGGTGACTGTTTTAGTGCATGTGACTGTTTTGGTGTGGTGGCTGTTTAGGTGTGGGTGACTGTTTTGGTGGGAGTGACTGTTTTGGTGTGGGTGACTGTTTTGGTGTGGGTAGCTGTTTTGGTGTGGGTGACTGTTTTGGTGTGGGTGACTGTTTTAGTGCATGTGACTGTTTTGGTGTGGGTGACTGTTTTGGTGTGGGTGACTGTTTTGGTGTGGGTGACTGTTTTGGTGTGGGTGACTGTTTTAGTGCATGTGACTGTTTTAGTGCATGTGACTGTTTTGGTGTGGTGGCTGTTTTGGTGGGAGTGACTGTTTTGGTGTGGATGACTGTTTTGGTGTGGGTGATTGTTTTGGTGTGGGTGACTGTTTTGGTGTGGGTGACTGTTTTGGTGTGGGTGACTGTTTTGGTGCATGTGACTGTTTTGGTGCGGGTGATTGTTTTGGTGCGGGTGACTGTTTTGGTGTGGATGATTGTTTTGGTGTGGGTGACTGTTTTAGTGCATGTGACTGTTTTGGTGTGCTGGCTGTTTAGGTGCATGTAACTGTTTTGGTGGGAGTGACTGTTTTGGTGTTGGTGACTGTTTTGGTGTTGGTGACTGTTTTGGTGTGGGTGACCGTTTTGATGTGGGTGTTTGTTATGGTGTGGGTGACTGTTTTGGTGTGGGTGACTGTTTTGATGTGGGTGTTTGTTATGGTGTGGGTGACTGTTTTGGTGTGGGTGACCGTTTTGATGTGGGTGTTTGTTATGGTGTGGGTGACTGTTTTGGTGTGGGTGACCGTTTTGATGTGGGTGTTTGTTTTGGTGCGGGTGACTGTTTTGGTGTGGGTGACTGTTTTAGTGCATGTGACTGTTTTGGTGTGGGTGACTGTTTTGGTGGGAGTGACTGTTTTGGTGTGGGTCATTGTTTTGGTGTGGGTGACTGTTTTGGTGTGGGTGACTGTTTTGGTGCATGTGACTGTTTTGGTGCGGGTGACTGTTTTGGTGTGAGTGACTGTTTTGGTGCGGGTGACTGTTTTGGTGTGGGTGGCTGTTTTAGTGCATGTGACTGTTTTGGTGTGGGTGACTGTTTTGGTGTGGGTGACTGTTTTAGGGCATGTGACTGTTTTGGTGTGGGTGACTGTTTTGGTGTGGTGACTGCTTTGGTGTGGTGACTGTTTTGGTGTGGTGGCTGTTTTAGTGCATGTGACTGTTTTGGTGTGGGTGACTGTTTTAGGGCATGTGACTGTTTTGGTGTGGGTGACTGTTTTGGTGTGGGTGACTGTTTTGGTGCATGTGACTGTTTTGGTGCATGTGACTGTTTTGGTGCGGGTGACTGTTTTGGTGTGAGTGACTGTTTTGGTGCGGGTGACTGTTTTGGTGTGGGTGGCTGTTTTAGTGCATGTGACTGTTTTGGTGTGGGTGACTGTTTTGGTGTGGGTGACTGTTTTAGGGCATGTGACTGTTTTGGTGTGGGTGACTGTTTTGGTGTGGGTGACTGTTTTGGTGTGGGTGACTGTTTTGGTGCGGGTGACTGTTTTGGTGTGGGTGACTGTTTTGGTGTGGGTGACTGTTTTGGTGTGGGTGACTGTTTTGGTGCGGGTGACTGTTTTGGTGTGGGTGATTGTTTTGGTGCATGTGACTGTTTTGGTGTGGTGGCTGTTTTGGTGTGGGTGACTGTTTTGGTATTGGTGACTGTTTTGGTGTGGGTGACTGTTTTGGTGCATGTGACTGTTTTGGTATTGGTGACTGTTTTGGTGCACGTGACTGTTTTGGTGCATGTGACTGTTTTGGTATTGGTGACTGTTTTGGTGCACGTGACTGTTTTGGTGCACGTGACTGTTTTGGTGCGGGTGACTGTTTTGGTGCACGTGACTGTTTTGGTGCGGGTGACTGTTTTGGTGCGGGTGACTGTTTTAGTGCATGTGACTGTTTTGGTGTGGTAGCTGTTTTGGTGTGGGTGACTGTTTTGGTGTGGGTGACTGTTTTGGTGTGGGTGACTGTTTTGGTGTGGGTGACTGTTTTAGGGCATGTGACTGTTTTGGTGTGGGTGACTGTTTTGGTGTGGTGACTGTTTTGGTGTGGTGGCTGTTTTGGTGTGGGTGACTGTTTTGGTGTGGGTGACTGTTTTAGTGCATGTGACTGTTTTGGTGTGGGTGACTGTTTTGGTGTGGGTGACTGTTTTGGTGCGGGTGACTGTTTTGGTGCGGGTGATTGTTTTGGTATTGGTGACTGTTTTGGTGTTGGTGATTGTTTTGGTGTGGGTGACTGTCTTGGTGTGGGTGACTGTCTTGGTGTGGGTGACTGTCTTGGTGTGGGTGACTGTCTTGGTGCGGGTGACTGTTTTGGTGCGGGTGACTGTTTTGGTGCGGGTGACTGTTTTGGTGCGGGTGACTGTTTTGGTGCATGTGACTGTTTTGGTGTGGGTGACTGTTTTGGTGCGGGTGACTGTTTTAGTGCATGTGACTGTTTTGGTGTGGGTGACTGTTTTGGTGTGGGTGACTGTTTTGGTGAGGGTGACTGTTTTGGTGAGGGTGATTGTTTTGGTGTGGGTGACTGTTTTGGTGTGGGTGATTGTTTTGGTGTGGGTGACTGTTTTGGTGTGGGTGATTGTTTTGGTGTGGGTGATTGTTTTGGTGTGGGTGACTGTTTTGGTGTGGGTGACTGTTTTGGTGTGGGTGATTGTTTTGGTGTGGGTGACTGTTTTGGTGTGGGTGACTGTTTTGGTGTGGGTGACTGTTTTGGTGTGGGTGACTGTCTTGGTGCATGTGACTGTCTTGGTGCATGTGACTGTTTTGGTGCATGTGACTGTTTTGGTGCGGGTGACTGTTTTGGTGCGGGTGATTGTTTTGGTGCGGGTGATTGTTTTGGTGCGGGTGATTGTTTTGGTGTGGGTGACTGTTTTGGTGTGGGTGACTGTTTTGGTGTGGGTGACTGTCTTGGTGCATGTGACTGTTTTGGTGCATGTGACTGTTTTGGTGCGGGTGACTGTTTTGGTGCGGGTGACTGTTTAGGTGCGGGTGACTGTTTTAGTGCATGTGACTGTTTTGGTGTGGTGGCTGTTTTGGTGTGGGTGACTGTTTTGGTGTGGGTGACTGTATTGGTGTGGGTGATTGTATTGGTGTGGGTGACTGTTTTGGTGTGGGTGACTCTTTTGGTGTGGGTGACTGTTTTGGTGTGGTGGCTGTTTTAGTTTGTTGGCTGTTTTGGTGTAGGTGATTGTTTTGGTGTGGGTGACTGTTTTGGTGTGGGTGACTGTTTTGGTGTGGGTGACTGTTTTAGTGCATGTGACTGTTTTGGTGTGGTGGCTGTTGAGGTGTAAGTGTCTGTTTTGGTGGGAGTGACTGTTTTGGTGTTGGTGACTGTTTTGGTGTTGGTGACTGTTTTGGTGTGGGTGACAGTTTTGATGTTGGTGACTGTTTTGGTGCATGTGACTGTTTTGGTGCACGTGATTGTTTTGGTGTGGGTGACTGTTTTGGTGCGGGTGACTGTTTTGGTGCATGTGACTGTTTTGGTGCACGTGATTGTTTTGGTGTGGGTGACTGTTTTGGTGCGGGTGACTGTTTTGGTGCATGTGACTGTTTTGATGTGGGCGTTTGTTTTGGTGTGGGTGACTGTTTTGGTGTGGGTGACTGTTTTAGTGCATGTGACTGTTTTGGTGTGGTGGCTGTTTAGGTGTGGGTGACTGTTTTGGTGGGAGTGACTGTTTTGGTGTTGGTGACTGTATTGGTGTGGGTCATTGTTTTGGTGTGGGTGGCTGTTTTGGTGTGGGTGACTGTTTTGGTGTGGGTGACTGCTTTAGTGCATGTGACTGTTTTGGTGTGGGTGACTGTTTTGGTGTGGGTGACTGTTTTGGTGTGGGTGACTGTTTTAGTGCATGTGACTGTTTTGGTGTGGGTGACTGTTTTGGTGTGGGTGACTGTTTTGGTGTGGGCGACTGTTTTGGTGTGGGTGACTGTTTTGGTATTGGTGACTGTCTTGGTGTGGGTGACTGTTTTGGTGTGGGTGACTGTTTTGGTGTGGGTGACTGTTTTGGTGTGGGTGACTGTTTTAGTGCATGTGACTGTTTTAGTGCATGTGACTGTTTTGGTGTGGTGACTGTTTTGGTGTGGGTGACTGTATTGGTGTGGGTGACTGTTTTGGTGTGGGTGACTGTTTTGGGGTGGATGATTGTTTTGGTGTGGGTGACTGTTTTAGTGCGGGTGATTGTTTTGGTGCGGGTGACTGTTTTGGTGTGGGTGACTGTATTGGTGTGGGTGACTGTTTTGGTGTGGGTGACTGTTTTGGGGTGGATGATTGTTTTGGTGTGGGTGACTGTTTTAGTGCATGTGACTGTTTTGGTGTTGGTGACTGTTTTGGTGTTGGTGACTGTTTTGGTGTGGGTGACCGTTTTGATGTGGGTGTTTGTTATGGCGTGGGTGACTGTTTTGGTGTGGGTGACTGTTTTGATGTGGGTGTTTGTTATGGTGTGGGTGACTGTTTTGGTGTGGGTGACCGTTTTGATGTGGGTGTTTGTTATGGTGTGGCTGACTGTTTTGGTGTGGGTGACCGTTTTGATGTGGGTGTTTGTTATGGTGTGGGTGACTGTTTTGGTGCGGGTGACTGTTTTGGTGTGGGTGACTGTTTTAGTGCATGTGACTGTTTTGGTGTGGTGGCTGTTTAGGTGTGGGTGACTGTTTTGGTGGGAGTGACTGTTTTGGTGTGGGTCATTGTTTTGGTGTGGGTGACTGTTTTGGTGTGGGTGACTGTTTTAGTGCATGTGACGGTTTTGGTGTGGGTGACTGTTTTGGTGTGTGTGACTGTTTTGGTGTGGGTGACTGTTTTAGTGCATGTGACTGTTTTGGTGTGGTGGCTGTTTTGGTGTGGTGGCAGTTTTGGTGTGGGTGGCTGTTTTGGTGTGGGTGACTGTTTTGGTGTGGGTGACTGTTTTGGTGTGGGTGACTGTTTTGGTGTGGGTGACTGTTTTGGTGCGGGTGACTGTTTTGGTGTGGTGGCTGTTTTGGTGGGGGTGATTGTTTGGGTGTGGATGACTGTTTTGGTGTGGTGGCTGTTTTAGTGCATGTGACTGTTTTGGTGCGGGTGACTGTTTTGGTGCGGGTGACTGTTTTGGTGCGGGTGACTGTTTTGGTTTGGGTGACTGTTTTAGTGCATGTGACTGTTTTAGTGCATGTGACTGTTTTGGTGTGGTGGCTGTTTTGGTGTGGGTGACTGTTTTGGTGTGGGTGACTGTTTTGGTGTGGGTGACTGTTTTAGTGCATGTGACTGTTTTGGTGCGGGTGATTGTTTTGGTGTGGATGACTGTTTTGGTGTGGGTGACTGTTTTGGTGTGGGTGACTGTTTTGGTGTGGGTGACTGTTTTGGTGTGGGTGACTGTTTTAGTGCATGTGACTGTTTTGGTGCGGGTGATTGTTTTGGTGCGGGTGACTGTTTTGGTGCGGGTGACTGTTTTGGTGTGGGTGACTGTTTTGGTGTGGGTGACTGTTTTAGTGCATGTGACTGTTTTGGTGCGGGTGATTGTTTTGGTGCGGGTGACTGTTTTGGTGTGGGTGACTGTTTTAGTGCATGTGACTGTTTTGGTGTGGTGGCTGTTTAGGTGCATGTAACTGTTTTGGTGGGAGTGACTGTTTTGGTGTTGGTGACTGTTTTGGTGTTGGTGACTGTTTTGGTGTTGGTGACTGTTTTGGTGTGGGTGACCGTTTTGATGTTGGTGACCGTCTTGGTGTGGGTGACTGTTTTGGTGTTGGTGACTGTTTTGGTGTTGGTGACTGTTTTGGTGTGGGTGAACGTTTTGATGTTGGTGACCGTCTTGGTGTGGGTGATTGTTTTGGTGTTGGTGACTGTTTTGGTGCATGTGACTGTTTTGGTATTGGTGACTGTTTTGGTGCACGTGACTGTTTTAGTGCACATGACTGTTTTGGTGTGGTGGCTGTTTTGGTGTGAGTGGCTGTTTTGGTGGGGGTGACTGTTTTGGTTTGGGTGACTGTTTTGGTGTGGGTGACTGTTTTAGTGCATGTGACTGTTTTGGTGTGGTGGCTGTTTTGGTGTGGGTGACTGTTTTGGTGTCGGTGACTGTTTTGGTGTGGGTGACTGTTTTGGTGCATGTGACTGTTTTGGTGCGGGTGACTGTTTTGATGTGAGTGACTGTTTTGGTGCGGGTGACTGTTTTGGTGTGGGTGGCTGTTTTAGTGCATGTGACTGTTTTGGTGTGGGTGACTGTTTTGGTGTGGGTGACTGTTTTGGTGTGGGTGATTGTTTTGGTGTGGGTGATTGTTTTGGTGTGGGCGACTGTTTTGGTGTGGGTGACTGTTTTAGTGCATGTGACTGTTTTGGTGTGGTGGCTGTTTTGGTGTGGGTGACTGTTTTGATGTGGGTGACTGTTTTGGTGTGGGTGACTGTTTTGGTGTGGGTGACTGTTTTGGTGTGGGTGACTGTTTTGGTGTGGGTGACTGTTTTGGTGTGGGTGACTGTTTTGGTGTGGGTGACTGTTTTGGTGTTGGTGACTGTTTTGGTGTGGGTGACTGTTTTGGTGTGGGTGACTGTTTTGGTGTGGGTGACTGTTTTGGTGTGGGTGACTGTTTTGGTGTGGGTGATTGTTTTGGTGTGGGTGACTGTTTTGGTGTGGGTGACTGTTTTGGTGTGGGTGACTGTCTTGGTGTGGGTGACTGTTTTGGTGCGGGTGACTGTTTTGGTGTGGTGGCTGTTTTAGTTTGTTGGCTGTTTTGGTGTAGGTGACTGTTTTGGTGTGGGTGACTGTTTTGGTGTAGGTGACTGTTTTAGTGCATGTGACTGTTTTGGTGTGGTGGCTGTTTTGGTGGGAGTGACTGTTTTGGTGTGGATGACTGTTTTGGTGTGGGTGATTGTTTTGGTGTGGGTGACTGTTTTGGTGTGGGTGACTGTTTTGGTGTGGGTGACTGTTTTGGTGTGGGTGACTGTTTTGGTGCATGTGACTGTTTTGGTGCGGGTGATTGTTTTGGTGCGGGTGACTGTTTTGGTGTGGATGATTGTTTTGGTGTGGGTGACTGTTTTAGTGCATGTGACTGTTTTGGTGTGCTGGCTGTTTAGGTGCATGTAACTGTTTTGGTGGGAGTGACTGTTTTGGTGTTGGTGACTGTTTTGGTGTTGGTGACTGTTTTGGTGTTGGTGACTGTTTTGGTGTGGGTGACCGTTTTGATGTGGGTGTTTGTTATGGTGTGGGTGACTGTTTTGGTGTGGGTGACTGTTTTGATGTGGGTGTTTGTTATGGTGTGGGTGACTGTTTTGGTGTGGGTGACCGTTTTGATGTGGGTGTTTGTTATGGTGTGGGTGACTGTTTTGGTGTGGGTGACCGTTTTGATGTGGGTGTTTGTTATGGTGTGGGTGATTGTTTTGGTGCGGGTGACTGTTTTGGTGTGGGTGACTGTTTTAGTGCATGTGACTGTTTTGGTGTGGGTGACTGTTTTGGTGGGAGTGACTGTTTTGGTGTGGGTCATTGTTTTGGTGTGGGTGACTGTTTTGGTGTGGGTGACTGTTTTGGTGCATGTGACTGTTTTGGTGCGGGTGACTGTTTTGGTGTGAGTGACTGTTTTGGTGCGGGTGACTGTTTTGGTGTGGGTGGCTGTTTTAGTGCATGTGACTGTTTTGGTGTGGGTGACTGTTTTGGTGTGGGTGACTGTTTTAGGGCATGTGACTGTTTTGGTGTGGGTGACTGTTTTGGTGTGGTGACTGCTTTGGTGTGGTGACTGTTTTGGTGTGGTGGCTGTTTTAGTGCATGTGACTGTTTTGGTGTGGGTGACTGTTTTAGGGCATGTGACTGTTTTGGTGTGGGTGACTGTTTTGGTGTGGGTGACTGTTTTGGTGCATGTGACTGTTTTGGTGCATGTGACTGTTTTGGTGCGGGTGACTGTTTTGGTGTGGGTGGCTGTTTTAGTGCATGTGACTGTTTTGGTGTGGGTGACTGTTTTGGTGTGGGTGACTGTTTTAGGGCATGTGACTGTTTTGGTGTGGGTGACTGTTTTGGTGTGGGTGACTGTTTTGGTGTGGGTGACTGTTTTGGTGCGGGTGACTGTTTTGGTGTGGGTGACTGTTTTGGTGTGGGTGACTGTTTTGGTGTGGGTGACTGTTTTGGTGTGGGTGACTGTTTTGGTGCGGGTGACTGTTTTGGTGTGGGTGATTGTTTTGGTGCATGTGACTGTTTTGGTGTGGTGGCTGTTTTGGTGTGGGTGACTGTTTTGGTATTGGTGACTGTTTTGGTGTGGGTGACTGTTTTGGTGTGGGTGACTGTTTTGGTGCATGTGACTGTTTTGGTATTGGTGACTGTTTTGGTGCACGTGACTGTTTTGGTGCATGTGACTGTTTTGGTATTGGTGACTGTTTTGGTGCACGTGACTGTTTTGGTGCACGTGACTGTTTTGGTGCACGTGACTGTTTTGGTGCGGGTGACTGTTTTGGTGTGGGTGACCGTTTTGATGTGGGTGTTTGTTTTGGTGCGGGTGACTGTTTTGGTGTGGGTGACTGTTTTAGTGCATGTGACTGTTTTGGTGTGGGTGACTGTTTTGGTGGGAGTGACTGTTTTGGTGTGGGTCATTGTTTTGGTGTGGGTGACTGTTTTGGTGTGGGTGACTGTTTTGGTGCATGTGACTGTTTTGGTGCGGGTGACTGTTTTGGTGTGAGTGACTGTTTTGGTGCGGGTGACTGTTTTGGTGTGGGTGGCTGTTTTAGTGCATGTGACTGTTTTGGTGTGGGTGACTGTTTTGGTGTGGGTGACTGTTTTAGGGCATGTGACTGTTTTGGTGTGGGTGACTGTTTTGGTGTGGTGACTGCTTTGGTGTGGTGACTGTTTTGGTGTGGTGGCTGTTTTAGTGCATGTGACTGTTTTGGTGTGGGTGACTGTTTTAGGGCATGTGACTGTTTTGGTGTGGGTGACTGTTTTGGTGTGGGTGACTGTTTTGGTGCATGTGACTGTTTTGGTGCATGTGACTGTTTTGGTGCGGGTGACTGTTTTGGTGTGGGTGGCTGTTTTAGTGCATGTGACTGTTTTGGTGTGGGTGACTGTTTTGGTGTGGGTGACTGTTTTAGGGCATGTGACTGTTTTGGTGTGGGTGACTGTTTTGGTGTGGGTGACTGTTTTGGTGTGGGTGACTGTTTTGGTGCGGGTGACTGTTTTGGTGTGGGTGACTGTTTTGGTGTGGGTGACTGTTTTGGTGTGGGTGACTGTTTTGGTGTGGGTGACTGTTTTGGTGCGGGTGACTGTTTTGGTGTGGGTGATTGTTTTGGTGCATGTGACTGTTTTGGTGTGGTGGCTGTTTTGGTGTGGGTGACTGTTTTGGTATTGGTGACTGTTTTGGTGTGGGTGACTGTTTTGGTGTGGGTGACTGTTTTGGTGCATGTGACTGTTTTGGTATTGGTGACTGTTTTGGTGCACGTGACTGTTTTGGTGCATGTGACTGTTTTGGTATTGGTGAC
This sequence comes from Chiloscyllium plagiosum, assembly GCF_037043375.1. Lineage (NCBI taxonomy): Eukaryota > Metazoa > Chordata > Chondrichthyes > Orectolobiformes > Hemiscylliidae > Chiloscyllium > Chiloscyllium plagiosum. The sequence goes on along the minus strand of NW_028270156.1, from coordinate 75,107,114 downwards.
TGTTTTGGTGCACGTGACTGTTTTGGTGCACGTGACTGTTTTGGTGCACGTGACTGTTTTGGTGCGGGTGACTGTTTTGGTGCACGTGACTGTTTTGGTGCGGGTGACTGTTTTGGTGCGGGTGACTGTTTTAGTGCATGTGACTGTTTTGGTGTGGTAGCTGTTTTGGTGTGGGTGACTGTTTTGGTGTGGGTGACTGTTTTGGTGTGGGTGACTGTTTTGGTGTGGGTGACTGTTTTGGTGTGGGTGACTGTTTTAGGGCATGTGACTGTTTTGGTGTGGGTGACTGTTTTGGTGTGGTGACTGTTTTGGTGTGGTGGCTGTTTTGGTGTGGGTGACTGTTTTGGTGTGGGTGACTGTTTTAGTGCATGTGACTGTTTTGGTGTGGGTGACTGTTTTGGTGTGGGTGACTGTTTTGGTGCGGGTGACTGTTTTGGTGCGGGTGATTGTTTTGGTATTGGTGACTGTTTTGGTGTTGGTGATTGTTTTGGTGTGGGTGACTGTCTTGGTGTGGGTGACTGTCTTGGTGTGGGTGACTGTCTTGGTGCGGGTGACTGTTTTGGTGCGGGTGACTGTTTTGGTGCGGGTGACTGTTTTGGTGCGGGTGACTGTTTTGGTGCGGGTGACTGTTTTGGTGCGGGTGACTGTTTTGGTGTGGGTGACAGTTTTGGTGTGGGTGACTGTTTTAGTGCATGTGACTGTTTTGGTGTGGGTGACTGTTTTGGTGTGGGTGACTGTTTTGGTGAGGGTGACTGTTTTGGTGAGGGTGATTGTTTTGGTGTGGGTGACTGTTTTGGTGTGGGTGACTGTTTTGGTGTGGGTGATTGTTTTGGTGTGGGTGACTGTTTTGGTGTGGGTGATTGTTTTGGTGTGGGTGATTGTTTTGGTGTGGGTGACTGTTTTGGTGTGGGTGACTGTTTTGGTGTGGGTGATTGTTTTGGTGTGGGTGACTGTTTTGGTGTGGGTGACTGTTTTGGTGTGGGTGACTGTTTTGGTGTGGGTGACTGTCTTGGTGCATGTGACTGTCTTGGTGCATGTGACTGTCTTGGTGCATGTGACTGTTTTGGTGCATGTGACTGTTTTGGTGCGGGTGACTGTTTTGGTGCGGGTGATTGTTTTGGTGTGGGTGATTGTTTTGGTGTGGGTGACTGTTTTGGTGTGGGTGACTGTTTTGGTGTGGGTGACTGTCTTGGTGCATGTGACTGTTTTGGTGCATGTGACTGTTTTGGTGCGGGTGACTGTTTTGGTGCGGGTGACTGTTTAGGTGCGGGTGACTGTTTTAGTGCATGTGACTGTTTTGGTGTGGTGGCTGTTTTGGTGTGGGTGACTGTTTTGGTGTGGGTGACTGTATTGGTGTGGGTGATTGTATTGGTGTGGGTGACTGTTTTGGTGTGGGTGACTCTTTTGGTGTGGGTGACTGTTTAGGTGCGGGTGACTGTTTTAGTGCATGTGACTGTTTTGGTGTGGTGGCTGTTTTGGTGTGGGTGACTGTTTTGGTGTGGGTGACTGTATTGGTGTGGGTGATTGTATTGGTGTGGGTGACTGTTTTGGTGTGGGTGACTCTTTTGGTGTGGGTGACTGTTTTGGTGTGGTGGCTGTTTTAGTTTGTTGGCTGTTTTGGTGTAGGTGATTGTTTTGGTGTGGGTGACTGTTTTGGTGTGGGTGACTGTTTTGGTGTGGGTGACTGTTTTAGTGCATGTGACTGTTTTGGTGTGGTGGCTGTTGAGGTGTATGTGTCTGTTTTGGTGGGAGTGACTGTTTTGGTGTTGGTGACTGTTTTGGTGTTGGTGACTGTTTTGGTGTGGGTGACAGTTTTGATGTTGGTGACTGTTTTGGTGCATGTGACTGTTTTGGTGCACGTGATTGTTTTGGTGTGGGTGACTGTTTTGGTGCGGGTGACTGTTTTGGTGCATGTGACTGTTTTGGTGCACGTGATTGTTTTGGTGTGGTGGCTGTTTAGGTGTGGGTGACTGTTTTGGTGGGAGTGACTGTTTTGGTGTTGGTGACTGTATTGGTGTGGGTCATTGTTTTGGTGTGGGTGGCTGTTTTGGTGTGGGTGACTGTTTTGGTGTGGGTGACTGTTTTAGTGCATGTGACTGTTTTGGTGTGGGTGACTGTTTTGGTGTGGGTGACTGTTTTGGTGTGGGTGACTGTTTTAGTGCATGTGACTGTTTTGGTGTGGGTGACTGTTTTGGTGTGGGTGACTGTTTTGGTGTGGGCGACTGTTTTGGTGTGGGTGACTGTTTTGGTATTGGTGACTGTCTTGGTGTGGGTGACTGTTTTGGTGTGGGTGACTGTTTTGGTGTGGGTGACTGTTTTGGTGTGGGTGACTGTTTTAGTGCATGTGACTGTTTTAGTGCATGTGACTGTTTTAGTGCATGTGACTGTTTTGGTGTGGTGACTGTTTTGGTGTGGGTGACTGTATTGGTGTGGGTGACTGTTTTGGTGTGGGTGACTGTTTTGGGGTGGATGATTGTTTTGGTGTGGGTGACTGTTTTAGTGCGGGTGATTGTTTTGGTGCGGGTGACTGTTTTGGTGTGGGTGACTGTATTGGTGTGGGTGACTGTTTTGGTGTGGGTGACTGTTTTGGGGTGGATGATTGTTTTGGTGTGGGTGACTGTTTTAGTGCATGTGACTGTTTTGGTGTTGGTGACTGTTTTGGTGTGGGTGACCGTTTTGATGTGGGTGTTTGTTATGGCGTGGGTGACTGTTTTGGTGTGGGTGACTGTTTTGATGTGGGTGTTTGTTATGGTGTGGGTGACTGTTTTGGTGTGGGTGACCGTTTTGATGTGGGTGTTTGTTATGGTGTGGCTGACTGTTTTGGTGTGGGTGACCGTTTTGATGTGGGTGTTTGTTATGGTGTGGGTGACTGTTTTGGTGCGGGTGACTGTTTTGGTGTGGGTGACTGTTTTAGTGCATGTGACTGTTTTGGTGTGGTGGCTGTTTAGGTGTGGGTGACTGTTTTGGTGGGAGTGACTGTTTTGGTGTGGGTCATTGTTTTGGTGTGGGTGACTGTTTTGGTGTGGGTGACTGTTTTAGTGCATGTGACGGTTTTGGTGTGGGTGACTGTTTTGGTGTGTGTGACTGTTTTGGTGTGGGTGACTGTTTTAGTGCATGTGACTGTTTTGGTGTGGTGGCTGTTTTGGTGTGGTGGCAGTTTTGGTGTGGGTGGCTGTTTTGGTGTGGGTGACTGTTTTGGTGTGGGTGACTGTTTTGGTGTGGGTGACTGTTTTGGTGTGGGTGACTGTTTTGGTGCGGGTGACTGTTTTGGTGTGGTGGCTGTTTTAGTGCATGTGACTGTTTTGGTGCGGGTGACTGTTTTGGTGCGGGTGACTGTTTTGGTGCGGGTGACTGTTTTGGTGCGGGTGACTGTTTTGGTTTGGGTGACTGTTTTAGTGCATGTGACTGTTTTAGTGCATGTGACTGTTTTGGTGTGGTGGCTGTTTTGGTGTGGGTGACTGTTTTGGTGTGGGTGACTGTTTTGGTGTGGGTGACTGTTTTAGTGCATGTGACTGTTTTGGTGCGGGTGATTGTTTTGGTGTGGATGACTGTTTTGGTGTGGGTGACTGTTTTGGTGTGGGTGACTGTTTTGGTGTGGGTGACTGTTTTGGTGCGGGTGACTGTTTTAGTTCATGTGACTGTTTTGGTGCGGGTGATTGTTTTGGTGCGGGTGACTGTTTTGGTGCGGGTGACTGTTTTGGTGTGGGTGACTGTTTTGGTGTGGGTGACTGTTTTAGTGCATGTGACTGTTTTGGTGCGGGTGATTGTTTTGGTGCGGGTGACTGTTTTGGTGTGGGTGACTGTTTTAGTGCATGTGACTGTTTTGGTGTGGTGGCTGTTTAGGTGCATGTAACTGTTTTGGTGGGAGTGACTGTTTTGGTGTTGGTGACTGTTTTGGTGTTGGTGACTGTTTTGGTGTTGGTGACTGTTTTGGTGTGGGTGACCGTTTTGATGTTGGTGACCGTCTTGGTGTGGGTGACTGTTTTGGTGTTGGTGACTGTTTTGGTGTTGGTGACTGTTTTGGTGTGGGTGAACGTTTTGATGTTGGTGACCGTCTTGGTGTGGGTGATTGTTTTGGTGTTGGTGACTGTTTTGGTGCATGTGACTGTTTTAGTGCACATGACTGTTTTGGTGTGGTGGCTGTTTTGGTGTGAGTGGCTGTTTTGGTGGGGGTGACTGTTTTGGTTTGGGTGACTGTTTTGGTGTGGGTGACTGTTTTAGTGCATGTGACTGTTTTGGTGTGGTGGCTGTTTTGGTGTGGGTGACTGTTTTGGTGTCGGTGACTGTTTTGGTGTGGGTGACTGTTTTGGTGCATGTGACTGTTTTGGTGCGGGTGACTGTTTTGATGTGAGTGACTGTTTTGGTGCGGGTGACTGTTTTGGTGTGGGTGGCTGTTTTAGTGCATGTGACTGTTTTGGTGTGGGTGACTGTTTTGGTGTGGGTGACTGTTTTGGTGTGGGTGACTGTTTTGGTGTGGGTGATTGTTTTGGTGTGGGCGACTGTTTTGGTGTGGGTGACTGTTTTAGTGCATGTGACTGTTTTGGTGTGGTGGCTGTTTTGGTGTGGGTGACTGTTTTGATGTGGGTGACTGTTTTGGTGTGGGTGACTGTTTTGGTGTGGGTGATTGTTTTGGTGTGGGTGACTGTTTTGGTGTGGGTGACTGTTTTGGTGTGGGTGACTGTTTTGGTGTGGGTGACTGTTTTGGTGTGGGTGACTGTTTTGGTGTGGGTGACTGTTTTGGTGTGGGTGATTGTTTTGGTGTGGGTGACTGTTTTGGTGTGGGTGACTGTTTTGGTGTGGGTGACTGTCTTGGTGTGGGTGACTGTTTTGGTGCGGGTGACTGTTTTGGTGTGGTGGCTGTTTTAGTTTGTTGGCTGTTTTGGTGTAGGTGACTGTTTTGGTGTGGGTGACTGTTTTGGTGTAGGTGACTGTTTTAGTGCATGTGACTGTTTTGGTGTGGGTGACTGTTTTGGTGTGGGTGACTGTTTTAGTGCATGTGACTGTTTTGGTGTGGTGGCTGTTTTGGTGTGGGTGACTGTTTTGGTGTGGGTGACTGTTTTGGTGTGGGTGACTGTTTTGGTGCATGTGACTGTTTTGGTGCATGTGACTGTTTTGGTGTGGGTGACTGTTTTGGTGTGGGTCACTGTTTTGGTTTGGGTGACTGTTTTGGTGCATGTGACTGTTTTGGTGTGGGTGACTGTTTTGCTATTGGTGACTGTTTTAGTGCACGTGACTGTTTTGGTGTGGTGGCTGTTTTGGTGCATGTGACTGTTTTGGTGCGGGTGACTGTTTTGGTGCGGGTGACTGTTTTAGTGCATGTGACTGTTTTGGTGTGGTGGCTGTTTTGGTGGGAGTGACTGTTTTGGTGGGGTGATTGTTTTGGTGCATGTGACTGTTTTGATGTGGGCGTTTGTTTTGGTGTGGGTGACTGTTCTGGTGTGGGTGACTGTTTTAGTGCATGTGACTGTTTTGGTGTGGTGGCTGTTTAGGTGTGGGTGACTGTTTTGGTGTTGGTGACTGTTTTGGTGTGGGTCATGGTTTTGGTGTGGGTGACTGTTTTGGTGTGGGTGACTGTTTTAGTGCATGTGACTGTTTTGGTGTGGGTGACTGTTTTGGTGTGGGTGACTGTTTTAGTGCATGTGACTGTTTTGGTGTGGTGGCTGTTTTGGTGTGGGTGACTGTTTTGGTGTGGGTGATTGTTTTGGTGCATGTGACTGTTTTGGTGCGGGTGACTGTTTTGGTATTGGTGACTGTTTTGGTGCGGGTGACTGTTTTGGTGGGGGTGACTGTTTTAGTGCACGTGACTGTTTTGGTGTGGTGGCTGTTTTGGTGCATGTGACTGTTTTGGTGCGGGTGACTGTTTTGGTGCGGGTGACTGTTTTAGTGCATGTGACTGTTTTGGTGTGGTGGCTGTTTTGGTGGGAGTGACTGTTTTGGTGGGGGTGATTGTTTTGGTGTGGGTGATTGTTTTGGTGTGGGTGACTGTTTTGGTGTGGGTGACTGTTTTGGTGTGGTGACTGTTTTGGTGTGGTGACTGTTTTGGTGTGGTGGCTGTTTTGGTGCATGTGACTGTTTTGGTGTGGGTGACTGTTTTAGTGCATGTGACTGTTTTGGTGTGGGTGACTGTTTTGGTGCGGGTGACTGTTTTAGTGCATGTGACTGTTTTGGTGTGGTGGCTGTTATGTGTGGTGGCTGTTTTGGTGTGGGTGACTGTTTTGGTGTGGGTGATTGTTTTGGTGTTGGTGACTGTTTTAGTGCATGTGACTGTTTTGGTGCGGGTGATTGTTTTGGTGCGGGTGACTGTTTTGGTGCGGGTGACTGTTTTGGTGCGGGTGACTGTTTTGATGTGGGTGGCTGTTTTGGTGTGGGTGATTGTTTTGGTGAGGGTGACTGTTTTAGTGCATGTGACTGTTTTGGTGTGGTGGCTGTTTAGGTGCATGTAACTGTTTTGGTGTTGGTGACTGTTTTGGTGTTGGTGACTGTTTTGGTGTGGGTGACCGTTTTGATGTTGGTGACTGTCTTGGTGTGGGTGATTGTTTTGGTGTTGGTGACTGTTTTGGTGCATGTGACTGTTTTGGTATTGGTGACTGTTTTGGTATTGGTGACTGTTTTGGTGTGGGTGACTGTTTTGGTGCATGTGACTGTTTTGGTGTGGGTGACTGTTTTGGTGCACGTGACTGTTTTAGTGCACGTGACTGTTTTGGTGTGGTGGCTGTTTTGGTGGGAGTGGCTGTTTTGGTGGGGGTGATTGTTTTGGTGTGGGTGACTGTTTTGGTGTGGGTGACTGTTTTGGTGCATGTGACTGTTTTGATGTGGGCGTTTGTTTTGGTGTGGGTGACTGTTTTGGTGTGGGTGACTGTTTTAGTGCATGTGACTGTTTTGGTGTGGTGGCTGTTTTGGTGTGGGTGACTGTTTTGGTGTGGGTGACTGTTTTGGTGCACGTGACTGTTTTGGTGCACGTGATTGTTTTGGTGCGGGTGACTGTTTTGGTGCGGGTGACTGTTTTGGTGTGGGTGACTGTTTTGGTGTGGGTGACTGTTTTGGTGTGGGTGACTGTTTTGGTGTGGGTGACTGTTTTGGTGCGGGTGACTGTTTTGGTGCGGGTGACTGTTTTAGTGCATGTGACTGTTTTGGTGCGGGTGATTGTTTTGGTGCGGGTGACTGTTTTGGTGCGGGTGACTGTTTTGGTGCGGGTGACTGTTTTGATGTGGGTGGCTGTTTTGGTGTGGGTGATTGTTTTGGTGAGGGTGACTGTTTTAATGCATGTGACTGTTTTGGTGTGGTGGCTGTTTAGGTGCATGTAACTGTTTTGGTGTTGGTGACTGTTTTGGTGTTGGTGACTGTTTTGGTGTGGGTGACCGTTTTGATGTTGGTGACTGTCTTGGTGTGGGTGATTGTTTTGGTGTTGGTGACTGTTTTGGTGCATGTGACTGTTTTGGTATTGGTGACTGTTTTGGTATTGGTGACTGTTTTGGTGTGGGTGACTGTTTTGGTGTGGGTGACTGTTTTGGTGCATGTGACTGTTTTGGTGTGGGTGACTGTTTTGGTGCACGTGACTGTTTTAGTGCACGTGACTGTTTTGGTGTGGTGGCTGTTTTGGTGGGAGTGGCTGTTTTGGTGGGGGTGATTGTTTTGGTGTGGGTGACTGTTTTGGTGTGGGTGACTGTTTTGGTGCATGTGACTGTTTTGATGTGGGCGTTTGTTTTGGTGTGGGTGACTGTTTTGGTGTGGGTGACTGTTTTAGTGCATGTGACTGTTTTGGTGTGGTGGCTGTTTTGGTGTGGGTGACTGTTTTGGTGTGGGTGACTGTTTTGGTGCACGTGACTGTTTTGGTGCACGTGATTGTTTTGGTGCGGGTGACTGTTTTGGTGCGGGTGACTGTTTTGGTGTGGGTGACTGTTTTGGTGTGGGTGACTGTTTTGGTGTGGGTGACTGTTTTGGTGTGGGTGACTGTTTTGGTGCGGGTGACTGTTTTGGTGCGGGTGACTGTTTTGTTGCACGTGACTGTTTTGGTGCACGTGATTGTTTTGGTGCGGGTGACTGTTTTGGTGCGGGTGACTGTTTTGGTGTGGGTGACTGTTTTGGTGTGGGTGACTGTTTTGGTGTGGGTGACTGTTTTGGTGCATGTGACTGTTTTGATGTGGGTGACTGTTTTGATGTGGGTGTTTGTTTTGGTGTGGGTGACTGTTTTGGTGTGGGTGACTGTTTTGGTGTGGGTGACTGTTTTAGTGCATGTGACTGTTTTGGTGTGGGTGGCTGTTTTGATGTGGGTGTTTGTTTTGGTGTGGGTGACTGTTTTGGTGTGGGTGACTGTTTTAGTGCATGTGACTGTTTTGGTGTGGTGGCTGTTTAGGTGTGGGTGACTGTTTTGGTGGGGGTTACTGTTTTGGTGTGGGTCATTGTTTTGGTGTGGGTGACTGTTTTGGTGTGGGTGACTGTTTTAGTGCATGTGACTGTTTTGGTGTGGGTGACTGTTTTGGTGCGGGTGACTGTTTTAGTGCATGTGACTGTTTTGGTGTGGTGGCTGTTATGGTGTGGTGGCTGTTTTGGTGTGGGTGACTGTTTTGGTGTGGGTGACTGTTTTGGTGTGGGTGACTGTTTTGGTGTGGGTGACTGTTTTGGTATTGGTGACTGTTTTGGTGTGGGTGACTGTTTTGGTGTGGGTGACTGTTTTGGTGCGGGTGACTGTTTTGGTGCACGTGACTGTTTTGGTGCGGGTGACTGTTTTGGTGTGGGTGACTGTTTTGGTGTGGGTGACTGTTTTGGTGTGGGTGACTGTTTTGGTGCACGTGACTGTTTTGGTGCGGGTGACTGTTTTGGTGCACGTGATTGTTTTGGTGCGGGTGACTGTTTTGGTGCGGGTGACTGTTTTGGTGTGGGTGACTGTTTTGGTGTGGGTGACTGTTTTGGTGTGGGTGACTGTTTTGGTGCACGTGACTGTTTTGGTGTGGGTGACTGTTTTGGTGCACGTGATTGTTTTGGTGCGGGTGACTGTTTTGGTGTGGGTGACTGTTTTGGTGTGGGTGACTGTTTTGGTGTGGGTGACTGTTTTGGTGCACGTGACTGTTTTGGTGTGGGTGACTGTTTTGGTGTGGGTGACTGTTTTGGTGTGGGTGACTGTTTTGGTGCATGTGACTGTTTTGATGTGGGTGACTGTTTTGATGTGGGTGTTTGTTTTGGTGTGGGTGACTGTTTTGGTGTGGGTGACTGTTTTGGTGTGGGTGACTGTTTTAGTGCATGTGACTGTTTTGGTGTGGGTGGCTGTTTTGATGTGGGTGTATGTTTTGGTGTGGGTGACTGTTTTGGTGTGGGTGACTGTTTTGGTGTGGGTGACTGTTTTAGTGCATGTGACTGTTTTGGTGTGGTGGCTGTTTAGGTGTGGGTGACTGTTTTGGTGGGGGTTACTGTTTTGGTGTGGGTCATTGTTTTGGTGTGGGTGACTGTTTTGGTGTGGGTGACTGTTTTAGTGCATGTGACTGTTTTGGTGTGGGTGACTGTTTTGGTGCGGGTGACTGTTTTAGTGCATGTGACTGTTTTGGTGTGGTGGCTGTTATGGTGTGGTGGCTGTTTTGGTGTGGGTGACTGTTTTGGTGTGGGTGACTGTTTTGGTGTGGGTGACTGTTTTGGTGTGGGTGACTGTTTTGGTATTGGTGACTGTTTTGGTGTGGGTGACTGTTTTGGTGTGGGTGACTGTTTTGGTGCGGGTGACTGTTTTGGTGCATGTGACTGTTTTGGTGCGGGTGACTGTTTTGGTGCACGTGACTGTTTTAGTGCATGTGACTGTTTTGGTGTGGTGGCTGTTTTGGTGGGAGTGACTGTTTTGGTGGGGGTGATTGTTTTGGTGTGGGTGATTGTTTTGGTGTGGGTGACTGTTTTGGTGTGGGTGACTGTTTTAGTGCATGTGACTGTTTTGGTGCGGGTGATTGTTTTGGTGCGGGTGACTGTTTTGGTGCGGGTGACTGTTTTGGTGTGGGTGACTGTTTTGGGGAGGGTGACTGTTTTGGGGAGTGTGACTGTTTTGGTGTCGTGGCTGTTTAGGTGCATGTAACTGTTTTGGTGGGAGTGACTGTTTTGGTGTTGGTGACTGTTTTGGTGTTGGTGACTGTTTTGGTGTTGGTGACTGTTTTGGTGTGGGTGACCGTTTTGATGTTGGTGACCGTCTTGGTGTGGGTGATTGTTTTGGTGCATGTGACTGTTTTGGTGTGGTGGCTGTTTTGGTGCACGTGACTGTGTTAGTGCACGTGAGTGTTTTGGTGTGGTGGCTGTTTTGGTGTGGTGGCTGTTTTGGTGGGAGTGGCTGTTTTGGTGTGGGTGACTGTTTTGGTGTGGGTGACTGTTTTGGTGTGGGTGACTGTTTTAGTGCATGTGACTGTTTTGGTGCGGGTGACTGTTTTGGTGTGGGTGATTGTTTTGGTGTGGGTGACTGTTTTGGTGTGGGTGACTGTTTTGGTGCAGGTGACTGTTTTGGTGCGGGTGACTGTTTTGGTGCGGGTGACTGTTTTGGTGTGGGTGATTGTTTTGGTGTGGGTGACTGTTTTGGTGTGGGTGACTGTTTTGGTGCAGGTGACTGTTTTGGTGCGGGTGACTGTTTAGGTACATGTGACTGTTTTGGTGAGAGTGACTGTTTTAGTGTTGGTGACTGTTTTGGTATTGACGACTGTTTTGATGTTGGTGACTGTTTTGGTGTGGGTGACTGTTTTAGTGCATGTGACTGTTTTGGTGTGGTGGCTGTTTTGGTGTGGGTTACTGTTTTAGTGCATGTGACTGTTTTGGTGTGGTGGCTGTTTTGGTGGGAGTGACTGTTTTGGTGTTGGTGACTGTTTTGGTGTTGGTGACTGTCTTGGTGTGGGTGATTGTTTTGGTGTTGGTGACTGTTTTGGTGCATGTGACTGTTTTGGTGCATGTGACTGTTTTGGTGCGGGTGACTGTTTTAGTGCATGTGACTGTTTTGGTGTGGTGGCTGTTATGGTGTGGTGGCTGTTTTGGTGTGGGTGACTGTTTTGGTGTGGGTGACTGTTTTGGTGTGGGTGACTGTTTTGGTGTGGGTGACTGTTTTGGTATTGGTGACTGTTTTGGTGTGGGTGACTGTTTTGGTGTGGGTGACTGTTTTGGTGTGGGTGACTGTTTTGGTGTGGGTGACTGTTTTGGTGCGGGTGACTGTTTTGGTGCACGTGACTGTTTTGGTGTGGGTGACTGTTTTGGTGTGGGTGACTGTTTTGGTGTGGGTGACTGTTTTGGTGTGGGTGACTGTTTTGGTGCACGTGACTGTTTTGGTGCGGGTGACTGTTTTGGTGCACGTGATTGTTTTGGTGCGGGTGACTGTTTTGGTGCGGGTGACTGTTTTGGTGCGGGTGACTGTTTTGGTGCGGGTGACTGTTTTGGTGTGGGTGACTGTTTTGGTGCACGTGACTGTTTTGGTGTGGGTGACTGTTTTGGTGCACGTGATTGTTTTGGTGCGGGTGACTGTTTTGGTGCGGGTGACTGTTTTGGTGCGGGTGACTGTTTTGGTGTGGGTGACTGTTTTGGTGTGGGTGACTGTTTTGGTGCACGTGACTGTTTTGGTGTGGGTGACTGTTTTGGTGTGGGTGACTGTTTTGGTGTGGGTGACTGTTTTGGTGCATGTGACTGTTTTGATGTGGGTGACTGTTTTGATGTGGGTGTTTGTTTTGGTGTGGGTGACTGTTTTGGTGTGGGTGACTGTTTTGGTGTGGGTGACTGTTTTAGTGCATGTGACTGTTTTGGTGTGGGTGGCTGTTTTGATGTGGGTGTATGTTTTGGTGTGGGTGACTGTTTTGGTGTGGGTGACTGTTTTAGTGCATGTGACTGTTTTGGTGTGGTGGCTGTTTAGGTGAGGGTGACTGTTTTGGTGGGGGTTACTGTTTTGGTGTGGGTCATTGTTTTGGTGTGGGTGACTGTTTTGGTGTGGGTGACTGTTTTAGTGCATGTGACTGTTTTGGTGTGGGTGACTGTTTTGGTGCGGGTGACTGTTTTAGTGCATGTGACTGTTTTGGTGTGGTGGCTGTTATGGTGTGGTGGCTGTTTTGGTGTGGGTGACTGTTTTGGTGTGGGTGACTGTTTTGGTGTGGGTGACTGTTTTGGTATTGGTGACTGTTTTGGTGTGGGTGACTGTTTTGGTGTGGGTGACTGTTTTGGTGCGGGTGACTGTTTTGGTGCATGTGACTGTTTTGGTGCGGGTGACTGTTTTGGTGCACGTGACTGTTTTAGTGCATGTGACTGTTTTGGTGTGGTGGCTGTTTTGGTGGGAGTGACTGTTTTGGTGTGGGTGATTGTTTTGGTGTGGGTGATTGTTTTGGTGTGGGTGACTGTTTTGGTGTGGGTGACTGTTTTAGTGCATGTGACTGTTTTGGTGCGGGTGATTGTTTTGGTGCGGGTGACTGTTTTGGTGCGGGTGACTGTTTTGGTGTGGGTGACTGTTTTGGGGAGGGTGACTGTTTTGGGGAGTGTGACTGTTTTGGTGTCGTGGCTGTTTAGGTGCATGTAACTGTTTTGGTGGGAGTGACTGTTTTGGTGTTGGTGACTGTTTTGGTGTTGGTGACTGTTTTGGTGTTGGTGACTGTTTTGGTGTGGGTGACCGTTTTGATGTTGGTGACCGTCTTGGTGTGGGTGATTGTTTTGGTGCATGTGACTGTTTTGGTATTGGTGACTGTTTTGGTGCACGTGACTGTGTTAGTGCACGTGAGTGTTTTGGTGTGGTGGCTGTTTTGGTGTGGTGGCTGTTTTGGTGGGAGTGGCTGTTTTGGTGTGGGTGACTGTTTTGGTGTGGGTGACTGTTTTGGTGTGGGTGACTGTTTTGGTGTGGGTGACTGTTTTAGTGCATGTGACTGTTTTGGTGCGGGTGACTGTTTTGGTGTGGGTGATTGTTTTGGTGTGGGTGACTGTTTTGGTGTGGGTGACTGTTTTGGTGCAGGTGACTGTTTTGGTGCGGGTGACTGTTTTGGTGCGGGTGACTGTTTTGGTGTGGGTGATTGTTTTGGTGTGGGTGACTGTTTTGGTGTGGGTGACTGTTTTGGTGCAGGTGACTGTTTTGGTGCGGGTGACTGTTTAGGTACATGTGACTGTTTTGGTGAGAGTGACTGTTTTAGTGTTGGTGACTGTTTTGGTATTGACGACTGTTTTGATGTTGGTGACTGTTTTGGTGTGGGTGACTGTTTTAGTGCATGTGACTGTTTTGGTGTGGTGGCTGTTTTGGTGTGGGTTACTGTTTTAGTGCATGTGACTGTTTTGGTGTGGTGGCTGTTTTGGTGGGAGTGACTGTTTTGGTGTTGGTGACTGTTTTGGTGTTGGTGACTGTCTTGGTGTGGGTGATTGTTTTGGTGTTGGTGACTGTTTTGGTGCATGTGACTGTTTTGGTGCATGTGACTGTTTTGGTGCGGGTGACTGTTTTGGTGCGGGTGACTGTTTTGGTGTGGGTGACTGTTTTGGTGTGGGTGACTGTTTTGGTGCGGGTGACTGTTTTGGTGCGGGTGACTGTTTTGGTGCATGTGACTGTTTTGGTGGGAGTGACTGTTTTGGTGTTGGTGACTGTTTTGGTGTTGGTGACTGTTTTGGTGTTGGTGACTGTTTTGGTGTGGGTGACTGTTTTGGTGTGGGTGACCGTTTTGATGTTGGTGACCGTCTTGGTGTGGGTGATTGTTTTGGTGTTGGTGACTGTTTTGGTGCATGTGACTGTTTTGGTATTGGTGACTGTTTTGGTGTGGGTGACTGTTTTGGTGCATGTGACTCTTTTGGTGTGGGTGACTGTTTTGGTGCACGTGACTGTGTTAGTGCACGTGACTGTTTTGGGGAGGGTGACTGTTTTAGTGCATGTGACTGTTTTGGTGTGGTGGCTGTTTAGGTGCATGTAACTGTTTTGGTGGGAGTGACTGTTTTGGTGTTGGTGACTGTTTTGGTGTTGGTGACTGTTTTGGTGTTGGTGACTGTTTTGGTGTGGGTAACCGTTTTGATGTTGGTGACCGTCTTGGTGTGGGTGATTGTTTTGGTGTTGGTGACTGTTTTGGTGCATGTGACTGTTTTGGTATTGGTGACTGTTTTGGTGTGGGTGACTGTTTTGGTATTGGTGACTGTTTTGGTGTGGGTGACTGTTTTGGTGCACGTGACTGTGTTAGTGCACGTGACTGTTTTGGTGTGGTGGCTGTTTTGGTGGGAGTGGCTGTTTTGGTGGGGGTGACTGTTTTGGTGTGGGTGACTGTTTTGGTGTGGGTGACTGTTTTAGTGCATGTGACTGTTTTGGTGTGGTGGCTGTTTTGGTGTGTGTGACTGTTTTGGTGTGGGTGATTGTTTTGGTGTGGGTGACTGTTTTGGTGTGGGTGACTGTTTAGGTACATGTGACTGTTTTGGTGGGAGTGACTGTTTTAGTGTTGGTGACTGTTTTGGTATTGACGACTGTTTTGGTGTTGGTGACTGTTTTGGTGTGGGTGACTGTTTTGGTGTGGATGATTGTTTTGGTGTGGGTGACTGTTTTAGTGCATGTGACTGTTTTGGTGTGGTGGCTGTTTTGGTGGGAGTGACTGTTTTGGTGTTGGTGACTGTTTTGGTGTGGGTGACTGTCTTGGTGTGGGTGATTGTTTTGGTGTTGGTGACTGTTTTGGTGCATGTGACTGTTTTGGTGTGGGTGACTGTTTTGGTGCAGGTGACTGTTTTGGTGCATGTGACTGTTTTGGTGTGGGTGACAGTTTTGGTGCAGGTGACTGTTTTGGTGCATGTGACTGTTTTGGTGTGGGTGACTGTTTTGGTGCGGGTGACTATTTTGGTGCATGTGACTGTTTTGGTGTGGGTGACTGTTTTGGTGCGGGTGACTGTTTTGGTGCGGGTGACTGTTTTGGTGCGGGTGACTGTTTTGGTGCATGTGACTGTTTTGGTGTGGGTGACTGTTTTGGTGCGGGTGACTGTTTTGGTGCGGGTGACTGTTTTGGTGCATGTGACTGTTTTGGTGTGGGTGACTGTTTTGGTGCGGGTGACTGTTTTGGTGCGGGTGACTGTTTTGGTGCGGGTGACTGTTTTGGTGCATGTGACTGTTTTGGTGCGGGTGACTGTTTTGGTGTGGGTGACTGTTTTGGTGCGGGTGACTGTTTTAGTGCATGTGACTGTTTTGGTGTGGTGGCTGTTTTGGTGGGAGTGACTGTTTTGGTGTTGGTGACTGTTTTGGTGTGGGTGACTGTCTTGGTGTGGGTGATTGTTTTGGTGTTGGTGACTGTTTTGGTGCATGTGACTGTTTTGGTGCGGGTGACTGTTTTAGTGCATGTGACTGTTTTGGTGTGGGTGACTGTTTTGGTGCGGGTGACTGTTTTAGTGCATGTGACTGTTTTGGTGTGGGTGACTGTTTTGGTGCATGTGACTGTTTTGGTGCATGTGACTGTTTTGGTGTGGGTGACTGTTTTGGTGCGGGTGACTGTTTTGGTGCGGGTGACTGTTTTGGTGCGGGTGACTGTTTTGGTGCATGTGACTGTTTTGGTGTGGGTGACTGTTTTGGTGCATGTGACTGTTTTGGTGCGGGTGACTGTTTTGGTGTGGGTGACTGTTTTGGTGCGGGTGACTGTTTTAGTGCATGTGACTGTTTTGGTGTGGTGGCTGTTTTGGTGGGAGTGACTGTTTTGGTGTTGGTGACTGTTTTGGTGTGGGTGACTGTCTTGGTGTGGGTGATTGTTTTGGTGTTGGTGACTGTTTTGCTGCATGTGACTGTTTTGGTGTGGGTGACTGTTTTGGTGCAGGTGACTGTTTTGGTGCATGTGACTGTTTTGGTGCGGGTGACTGTTTTGGTGCAGGTGACTGTTTTGGTGCAGGTGACTGTTTTGGTGCATGTGACTGTTTTGGTGCGGGTGACTGTTTTGGTGCGGGTGACTGTTTTGGTGCGGGTGACTGTTTTGGTGTGGGTGACTGTTTTGGTGCGGGTGACTGTTTTGGGGAGGGTGACTGTTTTGGTGTGGTGGCTGTTTAGGTGCATGTAACTGTTTTGGTGTTGGTGACTGTTTTGGTGTTGGTGACTGTTTTGGTGTGGGTGACCGTTTTGATGTTGGTGACTGTCTTGGTGTGGGTGATTGTTTTGGTGTTGGTGACTGTTTTGGTGCATGTGACTGTTTTGGTATTGGTGACTGTTTTGGTGTGGGTGACTGTTTTGGTGCACGTGACTGTTTTAGTGCACGTGACTGTTTTGGTGTGGTGGCTGTTTTGGTGGGAGTGGCTGTTTTGGTGGGAGTGGCTGTTTTGGTGGGGGTGATTGTTTTGGTGCGGGTGACTGTTTTGGTGTGGGTGACTGTTTTAGTGCATGTGACTGTTTTGGTGTGGGTGACTGTTTTGGTGTGGGTGACTGTTTTGGTGTGGGTGACTGTTTTAGTGCATGTGACTGTTTTGGTGGGAGTGACTGTTTTGGTGTGGGTGACTGTTTTGGTGTGGGTGACTGTTTTGGTATTGGTGACTGTTTTGGTATTGGTGACTGTTTTGGTGCATGTGATTGTTTTGGTGTGGGTGACTGTTTTGGTGCAGGTGACTGTTTTGGTGCAGGTGACTGTTTTGGTGCAGGTGACTGTTTTGGTGTGTGTGACTGTTTTGGTATTGGTGACTGTTTTGGTGTGGGTGACTGTTGTGGTGTGGGCTTGGGTGTGAATGAAGGTTTGGGTATCGGTGATGGTTTTGGTATCAGTGATAGTTTGTGCTGTTGGTGACAGTTTTGGAGATGGTATTAGTATTACAATGTGGAGGGGCCGGTGTTGCACTGGGGGGGACAAAGTTAGAAATCACACAGCACCAGGTTATAATCCAACAGGTTCATTTGGAAGTACTAGCATTTGGAGTGTTGCTCCTTCATCAGGTACCTAGTGGGATAGGAACATAGGACACAGAATTTATACTAAAAGATCATAGTGACATGTAACTGATGTGATAAACTGAGCAAACCTAGGCTACTGTTCAGCCTGTAATCACTTAGAATGGGACTCATTAATATGTATATCCCAGAACTTCTTACAAATCACATTCCTGAGATAACTCAAGTTTTTTTTGAAAGAAATGACATCTCAGCTCAGACAATGCATTAAAGGTGTGAGATTACAGTCTGTCTATATTCCAACCTTGAGTCAGGCCAGTTTTATTTCCACAGTAAAAATGTATAAAATGTCACATGGACTGATTGCTTGCAGGTTGTGTGCTTTTTGCACAATATAGAAGGTTTCGCAAATTCAGATCTGCAAATGCAACTTCACCCCACAGATTTAAATGTGTCTGTGCGTGCGCGTGTGAGGGAGTGAGAGTGTGTGTGTGTGTGTGTGTTGGGGGATGGGAGCATGGGAGAGAGTGAGAGAGCTTGTGAGTGTGTGTTAGAAAGTGTGCTATTTTGTTGGATCAGTAAAGGCATTGAGGCTCCAGTCAAGTATAAAAGAGAATCTTATTTTAGATACAGGCATCTTAGTTCAACTGAATCTCTTAATCAATATATAGGAGTGCAGTGGCATTCTTAAGAGAGAAATCAGGAAAGCAGAGAGGGAATATGAGGTAGCATTGGCAGATAAAGTTAAGGGTAATCCAAAGAGATTCTACAAATACATTAAGAGCAAGAGGGTAGCTAGAGAGAGGGTAGGGCCTCTTAAAGATCAAGGAGGTCATCTTTGTGTTGAATCCCAGGAGATGGGAGAGATACTAAATGAATATTTTGCATCAGTTTTTACTGTGGAGAAGGACATGGAGTCCAGAGAATGCAGAGAAATAAACTTTGATGTTTTAAAAACAGTTCACATTACAGAAGAGGATGTTCGGGAGGGCTTAGAGAATATGAAGGTGAATATATCTCCAGGACCTGGTCTAATGTATCCCAGAACGTTGTGGGGAGTGAGGGAGGAAATTATGAGACCCCTTGCAGAAATATTTGCATCATCTATAAGTACGCGCGAGGTGCCTGATGACTGGAGGGTGGCTAATGTTGTATCGTTGTTTAAGAAAGGTTGTGAGGAGAAACCGGGGAACTATAGACCCGTGAGTGTGACTTTGGTTGTGGATAACTTGTTGGAGGTGATCATAAAAGGTAGATTATACATTTAGAGAGACAAAATTTGACGAGGGATAGTCTGCTCGGTTTTGCGTAGGAAAATTGTGTCTCACAAACGTGATTGTGTTTTTTGAGAAAGTTACCAAAAAGGTTGATGGAAGAGCAGTAGACGTTATTTATTTGGAGTTTAGTAAAGCCTTCGACAAGGTTCTGCATGGTAGACTAATTAGTAAAGATAGGACACATGGGATTCAGGGTGAGCTTGTCAATTGGATACATCATTGGCTCAGTGGCAGGAGAGCGAGAGCAATAATGCTTTTCCGACTGGAGGCCTGTGACCAGTGATGTTCCACAGGGATCGGTTCTGGTTCCTCTTTTGTTTGTCACTTACACAAATGATTTAGTTGAGAATATGGAAGGCATGGTTAGTAAGTTTGTGGATGACATTAAAATTGGTGACAAAGTAGAAAGGAGGAAGGTTTCCTAAGATTACAAAGAGATCTTGATCAAGCGGGTCAATGGGTTTGAAAAATGGCAGACGGACTTCAATCTGGATAAATGCAAAGTATTGCATTTTGGAACAATGTACAAGGGTAGGGCTTATACAATCAATGATAGGGCCTTGGGCAGTGCTGGATTAGTGGTGCTGGAAGAGCACAGCAGTTCAGGCAGCATCCGAGGAGCAGCAAAATCGACATTTCGGGCAAAAGCTCTTCAGGAACACAAGGATCTAGGGGTTCAGGTACATAATTCTTTAAACTTTGCATCATATATAGGCAGGGGGGTTAAGAAGGCATTTGGAACACTCCAGTCCTTCGAGTATAGGAGTTGGGATGTTATGTTGAAGTTGTACAGGACATTGGTGAAACCTCTTTTGGAATACTGTGCTCAGTTCTGGTTGCCCTGTTACAGGAAGGATATGACCAAGTTGGAGAGGTTTCAGAAGAGATTTACCAGGATGTTGCTGGGTATAGAAGGTTTGAGTTCTAAAGAAAGGCTGATAGGCTGAGACTTTTTCGCTGGAGTGTAGGAGGTTGAGAGGTGACCTGATAGAAGTTTATAAAATAATGAGAGGTGTAGATAGAGTTAATGGGAGTGGTAATTTCCCTAGCATAGGGAATTTTAAGACTGGGGATATGTTTTTAAAGTGAGAGGGGAGAGATTTAGAAAAGATATAAAAGGTAAATTTGTTTACACAGAAGGTGGTTTGAGTGTGGCATGAAGTTCCCGAGGAAGTGGTGGGCGCAGGTACAATTACAACATTTAAAAGACAGTGCAGTGCTGTTGCCTGTTACAGGTTCAAGTGCAGTGCTCATGCCTGTTACAGGATCCAGTGCAGTGTTCTTGCCTGTTACAGGAGCCAGTGGAGTGCTCATACCTGTTACAGGCTCCAGTGCAGTGCTGTTGCCTGTTACAGGCTCCAGTGCAGTGCTGTTGCTTGTTACAATGATCCAGTGCAGTGCTCATGCCTGTTACAGGATCCAGTGCAGTGCTCTTGCCTGTTACAGGATCCAGTGCAGTGCTCATGCCTGTTACAGTCTCCAGTGCAGTGCTCATGCCTGTTACAGTCTCCAGTGCAGTGCTCTTGCCTGTTCCTGGCTCCAGTGCAGTGCTCATGCCTGTTACAGGCTCCAGTGCAATGCTCTTGCCTGTTACAGCCTCCAGTGCAGTGCTCGTACCTGTTACAGGCTCCAGTGCAGTGCTCAAGCCTGTTACAGGATCCAGTGCAGTGCTCTTGCCTGTTACAGGATCCAGTGCAGTGCTCTTGCCTGTTACAGGAACCAGTGCAGTGCTGATGCCTGTTACAGGCTCCAGTGCAGTGCTCATGCCTGTTACAGGTGCCAGTGCAGTGCTCTTGCCTGTTACAGGAACCAGTGGAGTGCTCATACCTGTTACAGGCTCCAGTGCAGTGCTGTTGCCTGTTACAGGCTCCAGTGCAGTGCTCATGCCTGTTGCAGGCTCCAGTGCAGTGTTCATGCCTGTTACAGGAGCCAGTGCAGTGCTGTTGCCTGTTACAGGCTCCAGTGCAGTGCTCGTACCTGTTACAGGCTCCAGTGCAGTGCTCTTGCCTGTTACAGGAACCAGTGCAGTGCTGTTGCCTGTTACAGGACCAGTGCAGTGCTCATGCCTGTTACAGGATCCAGTGTAGTGCTCATGCCTGTTACAGGCTCTAGTGCAATGCTCATGCCTGTTACAGCCTCCAGTGCAATGCTCTTGCCTGTTACAGCCTCCAGTGCAGTGCTCATACCTGTTACAGGTGCCAGTGCAGTGCTCTTGCCTGTTACAGGAACCAGTGGAGTGCTCATACCTGTTACAGCCTCCAGTGCAGTGCTCATGCCTGTTACAGGCTCCAGTGCAGTGCTCTTGCCTGTTACAGGCTCCGGAGCAGTGCTCATGCCTGTTACCGGCTCCAGTGCAGTACTCATGACTGTTACAGGCTCCAGTGCAGTGCTGTTGCCTGTTACAGGCTCCAGTGCAGTGCTCCTGCCTGTTACAGGCTCCAGTGCAGTGCTCATGCCTGTTACAGGCTCCAGTGCAATGCTCTTGCCTGTTACAGCCTCCAGTGCAGTGCTCATACCTGTTACAGGTGCCAGTGCAGTGCTCTTGCCTGTTACATGAACCAGTGGAGTGCTCATACCTGTTACAGGCTCCAGTGCAGTGCTGTTGCCTGTTACAGGCTCCAGTGCAGTGCTCATGCCTGTTGCAGGCTCCAGTGCAGTGCTCATGCCTGTTACAGGAACCAGTGCAGTGCTCTTGCCTGTTACAGGCTCCAGTGCAGTGCTCTTGCCTGTTACAGGCTCCAGTGCAGTGCTCATGCCTGTTACCGGCTCCAGTGCAGTACTCATGCCTGTTACAGGCTCCAGTGCAGTGCTCTTGCCTGTTACAGGCTCCAGTGCAGTGCTCTTGCCTGTTACAGGCTCCAGTGCAGTACTCATGCCTGTTACAGGCTCCAGTGCAGTGCTCATGCCTGTTACAGGCTCCAGTGCAATGCTCTTGCCTGTTACAGCCTCCAGTGCAGTGCCCATACCTGTTACAGGTGCCAGTGCAGTGCTCTTGCCTGTTACAGGAACCAGTGGAGTGCTCATACCTGTTACAGGCTCCAGTGCAGTGCTGTTGCCTGTTACAGGCTCCAGTGCAGTGCTCATGCCTGTTGCAGGATCCAGTGCAGTGCTCATGCCTGTTACAGGAGCCAGTGCAGTGCTGTTGCCTGTTACAGGCTCCAGTGCAGTGCTCGTACCTGTTACAGGCTCCAGTGCAGTGCTCTTGCCTGTTACAGGAACCAGTGGAGTGCTCATACCTGTTACAGCCTCCAGTGGAGTGCTCATACCTGTTACAGGCTCCAGTGCAGTGCTCATGCCTGTTACAGGCTCCAGTGCAGTGCTCTTGCCTGTTACAGGCTCCAGAGCAGTGCTCATGCCTGTTACCGGCTCCAGTGCAGTACTCATGACTGTTACAGGCTCCAGTGCAGTGCTGTTGCCTGTTACAGGCTCCAGTGCAGTGCTCCTGCCTGTTACAGGCTCCAGTGCAGTGCTCATGCCTGTTACAGGCTCCAGTGCAATGCTCTTGCCTGTTACAGCCTCCATTGCAGTGCTCATACCTGTTACAGGTGCCAGTGCAGTGCTCTTGCCTGTTACATGAACCAGTGGAGTGCTCATACCTGTTACAGGCTCCAGTGCAGTGCTGTTGCCTGTTACAGGCTCCAGTGCAGTGCTCATGCCTGTTGCAGGCTCCAGTGCAGTGCTCATGCCTGTTACAGGAACCAGTGCAGTGCTCTTGCCTGTTACAGGCTCCAGTGCAGTGCTCTTGCCTGTTACAGGCTCCAGTGCAGTGCTGTTGCCTGTTACAGTCTCCAGTGCAGTGCTCTTGCCTGTTACAGGTGCCAGTGCAGTGCTCATGCCTGTTACAGGCTCCAGTGCAATGCTCTTGCCTGTTACAGCCTCCAGTGCAGTGCTCGTACCTGTTACAGGCTCCAGTGCAGTGCTCATGCCTGTTACAGGCTCCAGTGCAGTGCTCTTGCCTGTTACAGGCTCCAGTGCAGTACTCATGCCTGTTACAGGCTCCAGTGCAGTGCTCTTGCCTGTTACAGGCTCCAGTGCAGTGCTCTTGCCTGTTACAGGCTCCAGTGCAGTACTCATGCCTGTTACAGGATCCAGTGCAGTGCTCATGCCTGTTACAGGCTCCAGTGCAATGCTCTTGCCTGTTACAGCCTCCAGTGCAGTGCCCATACCTGTTACAGGTGCCAGTGCAGTGCTCTTGCCTGTTACAGGAACCAGTGGAGTGCTCATACCTGTTACAGGCTCCAGTGCAGTGCTGTTGCCTGTTACAGGCACCAGTGCAGTGCTCATGCCTGTTACAGGCTCCAGTGCAGTGCTCTTGCCTGTTACAGGCTCCAGTGCAGTGCTGTTGCCTGTTACAGGCTCCAGTGCAGTGCTCATGCCTGTTGCAGGATCCAGTGCAGTGCTCATGCCTGTTACAGGAGCCAGTGCAGTGCTGTTGCCTGTTACAGGCTCCAGTGCAGTGCTCATGCCTGTTACAGGCTCCAGTGCAGTGCTCTTGCCTGTTACAGGAACCAGTGCAGTGCTCTTGCCTGTTACAGGAACCAGTGCAGTGCTCTTGCCTGTTACAGGCTCCAGTGCAGTGCTCATGCCTGTTACAGGCTCCAGTGCAGTGCTCTTGCCTGTTACAGGCTCCAGAGCAGTGCTCATGCCTGTTACCGGCTCCAGTGCAGTACTCATGACTGTTACAGGCTCCAGTGCAGTGCTGTTGCCTGTTACAGGCTCCAGTGCAGTGCTCCTGCCTGTTACAGGCTCCAGTGCAGTGCTCATGCCTGTTACAGGCTCCAGTGCAATGCTCTTGCCTGTTACAGCCTCCAGTGCAGTGCTCATACCTGTTACAGGTGCCAGTGCAGTGCTCTTGCCTGTTACATGAACCAGTGGAGTGCTCATACCTGTTACAGGCTCCAGTGCAGTGCTATTGCCTGTTACAGGCTCCAGTGCAGTGCTCATGCCTGTTGCAGGCTCCAGTGCAGTGCTCATGCCTGTTACAGGAACCAGTGCAGTGCTCTTGCCTGTTACAGGCTCCAGTGCAGTGCTCTTGCCTGTTACAGGCTCCAGTGCAGTGCTCATGCCTGTTACCGGCTCCAGTGCAGTACTCATGCCTGTTACAGGCTCCAGTGCAGTGCTCTTGCCTGTTACAGGCTCCAGTGCAGTGCTCTTGCCTGTTACAGGCTCCAGTGCAGTACTCATGCCTGTTACAGGCTCCAGTGCAGTGCTCATGCCTGTTACAGGCTCCAGTGCAATGCTCTTGCCTGTTACAGCCTCCAGTGCAGTGCCCATACTGTTACAGGTGCCAGTGCAGTGCTCTTGCCTGTTACAGGAACCAGTGGAGTGCTCATACCTGTTACAGGCTCCAGTGCAGTGCTGTTGCCTGTTACAGGATCCAGTGCAGTGCTCATGCCTGTTACAGGCTCCAGTGCAGTGCTCTTGCCTGTTACAGGCTCCAGTGCAGTGCTCATGCCTGTTACAGGCTCCAGTGCAGTGCTCTTGCCTGTTACAGGCTCCAGTGCAGTGCTCATGCCTGTTACCGGCTCCAGTGCAGTACTCATGACTGTTACAGGCTCCAGTGCAGTGCTGTTGCTTGTTACAGGCTCCAGTGCAGTGCTCATGCCTGTTACAGGATCCAGTGCAGTGCTCTTGCCTGTTACAGGAGCCAGTGCAGTGCTCTTGCCTGTTACAGGAACCAGTGCAGTGCTGTTGCCTGTTACAGGATCCAGTGCAGTGCTCGTGCCTGTTACAGGATCCAGTGCAGTGCTCATGCCTGTTACAGGCTCCAGTGCAATGCTCTTGCCTGTTACAGGGTCCAGTGCAGTGCTCATACCTGTTACAGGTGCCAGTGCAGTGCTCATGCCTGTTACAGGCTCCAGTGCAGTGCTCATGCCTGTTACAGGCTCCAGTGCAGTGCTCTTGCCTGTTACAGGCTCCAGTGCAGTGCTCATGCCTGTTACCGGCTCCAGTGCAGTACTCATGACTGTTACAGGCTCCAGTGCAGTGCTGTTGCTTGTTACAGGCTCCAGTGCAGTGCTCATGCCTGTTACAGGATCCAGTGCAGTGCTCATGCCTGTTACAGGCTCCAGTGCAATGCTCTTGCCTGTTACAGCCTCCAGTGCAGTGCTCATACCTGTTACAGGTGCCAGTGCAGTGCTCTTGCCTGTTACATGAACCAGTGGAGTGCTCATACCTGTTACAGCCTCCAGTGCAGTGCTCTTGCCTGTTACAGGCTCCAGTGCAGTGCTGTTGCCTGTTACAGGCTCCAGTGCAGTGCTCATGCCTGTTGCAGGCTCCAGTGCAGTGCTCATGCCTGTTACAGGAACCAGTGCAGTGCTCTTGCCTGTTACAGGCTCCAGTGCAGTGCTCTTGCCTGTTACAGGCTCCAGTGCAGTGCTCTTGCCTGTTACCGGCTCCAGTGCAGTACTCATGCCTGTTACAGGCTCCAGTGCAGTGCTCTTGCCTGTTACAGGCTCCAGTGCAGTGCTCATGCCTGTTACAGGATCCAGTGCAGTGCTCATGCCTGTTACAGGAACCCGTGCTCTCACATTAATAACCTGGATGAGGAAAGTGTAGCCAAGTTTGTGGATGATGCATAAGTAGGTGGGAAGGCAAGTGGTGAGGATGGCACATAGACTCTGCAGAGGGATAGAGAGAGGGTAAGCGAATGGGCAAAGACTTGGCCGATGGAGTGTGGGAAAATGTGAAGAAATGCCCTTTGGCAGGAAGCTTAGAGGAGAGTGCTATTTTTTAAATGAGGAAAGACTGCAGAAAGCTACAGCACATTGGGATTTGGGAATCTCTCCGAGTTCAGCAGGAGAATAGGGAAGGTAACTGGAATGTTGGCCAGTATCTCAAAGAGAACGGAGAATAAATACAGGAAGGTGATGCTAAAACGATACGAGGCACAAGCCAGACCACAGCTGAAGTATGCTGTGAACAGGTTTGTTCACGTTATCCAAGGAAAGATAGACTGGGAATGGAGACAGTACAGAGAAGGTTCACTTGGCTGATAAGGGACTGTCTTATCAGGAGAGGTTGAGTAGGTTGGGCCAGTACCCATTGGAATTGAGAAAAATGATGTATTGAAACAGACCAGATTCTTCGGGGGATTTGACAGGGGAGATGTGGAGAGGTTGTTTCCCTTTGTCGGAGAGTCTACGACCAGAGGGAATAATCCCAGAATAAAGGGTCACACATTGAGGACAGAGATAAGGAGGGATTTCTTCTCTCAGAACAGAAAGAATCTGTGTAAATCTTTACCATTAGAGAGCTGTCGAGGCTGAGCCATTAACTATAATCAAAGCTGAGAGAGAAAGATTTTAATCAGGAAGGGTATTAATGGTTACGGAGAAAGGCAGGAAAGTGAAGTTGAGGATTATTGGATCAGCCAAGATGTCATTAAATGAGGGAGCGGAATCGATGGGCTGAACGCCCTTCTATTTCTGCTCCGACATGTTATACCCAGTGTCAGACCGGTTCTCGGAGCAAGCATGTTAACAGAGCCAATAGTCCATCTTTGACAGGCATAGTAAGAGCCTGGTTAAAGGAGGATTAAGGCTGGTCAGAGACCAAAATGGAGGCAGGGTAAAGCTGAGGTGGTAAGTTAATATTTTGCCAGCACCTTTACAATAAAGGAGGACGCAGCACCAGGCTGTGGTGACAGACAAGGAAACTCTGTCACGAGCGAAGGTTGAAAACTCAGAGGAGAGGAGTCTTGGATAGACTGTTGGTATGAAAAGTTGACAAACTCAGGGCTGGATAAAATACATCGAAGGAGTTTGAAGTAAGTGAGGACAGAAATTGTGTGTGTGTGTGTGGGGGGGGGGGGGGGGGGGGCAGCCATTCTTCCAGAACCTTTCAGCCTTCCACAGTATCAAGGAAGAAGTCAGAAAAGTGGAGAATTGCAAACATTATGGCCATGTTCAAGACATGAGGGTAATCCCAGTAATTAGAGACCAAGTCTAACTTTGCTGGTGGGAAAGCTTCGAGGGACAATTATTCAGGATAGAATTCGTAATCACATGGAAAAAGGTGGGTTGCTTAGAAAGAGTGGGCATGGACTTCTGAAAGGAAAACCATTTTTCACTAACTTGGAGTGTTTTGAACAGATACAGAAATGTTCGATTAAGATATCACTGTTGATGGGATGCACATGGATTTCCAGAAGACATTTGACGCAGTGCCACACTGGGGATAGTCACAGGTCATGGTGTAAAAGGGACAGTAGCAATGTGGATACAAGACTGACCAAATGGGAGGAAACAGAGGAATGGTTAATGGATGTTTTTCGGACGAGAGGAAGATTTGTAGTGGAGTTCCTCAGGGGGTGGTATTGGACATATGCTTTTCGGATACATATTAAAGATCTGGATCCTGGTGTGCAGGGGACAGTTTCAACGTTTGCAGATGATACAAGCCTTGGAAGAAAGGTAAACAGTATGGAACTCCAATAGGACACTGACAAGCTGATGCAGTGGGCAGTAAGGAGGCAGATCAGGTTCAGTACAGAGAATGGCAAAGTGACGCACTTTGTAAAAAGAATACAGAGACAATAGGGAGGTGGAGGAGCAGAGGGAGCTGGGTGTATAGATGCACAGGGAGGTGAAGGAGCAGAGGGAGCTGGGTGTATACACGCACAGGGAGATGAAGGAGCAGAGGGAACTGGGTGTATACACGCACAGGGAGGTGGAGGAGCAGAGGGAGCTGGGTGTATACACGCACAGGGAGGTGGAGGAGCAGAGGGAGCTGGGTATATACACGCACAGGGAGGTGGAGGAGCAGAGGGAGCTGGGTGTATACACGCACAGGGAGGTGGAGGAGCAGAGGGAGCTGGGTGTGTACACGCACAGGGAGGTGAAGGTGCAGAGGGAGCTGGGTGTATACACGCACAGGGAGGTGAAGGTGCAGAGGGAGCTGGGTGTATACACGCACAGGGAGGTGGAGGAGCAGAGGCAGCTGGGTGTATACACGCACAGGGAGGTGAAGGAGCAGAGGGAGCTGGGTGTGTACACGCACAGGGAGGTGAAGGAGCAGAGGGAGCTGGGTGTATACACGCACAGGGAGGTGAAGGAGCAGAGGCAGCTGGGTGTATACACGCACAGGGAGGTGAAGGAGCAGAGGGAGCTGGGTGTGTACACGCACAGGGAGGTGAAGGAGCAGAGGGAGCTGGGTGTATACACGCACAGGGAGGTGAAGGAGCAGAGGGAGCTGGGTGTATACACGCACAGGGAGGTGAAGGTGCAGAGGGAGCTGGGTGTGTACACGCACAGGGAGGTGAAGGTGCAGAGGCAGCTGGGTGTATACACGCACAGGGAGGTGAAGGAGCAGAGGGAGCTGGGTGTATACACGCACAGGGAGGTGAAGGAACAGAGGGAGCTGGGTGTATACACGCACAGGGAGGTGAAGGAGCAGAGGGAGCTGGGTGTATACACGCACAGGGAGGTGAAGGAGCAGAGGGAGCTGGGTGTATACACGCACAGGGAGGTGAAGGAGCAGAGGGAGCTGGGTGTATACACGCACAGGGAGGTGGAGGAGCAGAGGGAGCTGGGTGTATACACGCACAGGGAGGTGAAGGTGCAGAGGGAGCTGGGTGTATACACGCACAGGGAGGTGAAGGTGCAGAGGGAGCTGGGTGTATACACGCACAGGGAGGTGGAGAAGCAGAGGGAGCTGGGTGTGTACACGCACAGGGAGGTGAAGGAGCAGAGGGAGCTGGGTGTATACACGCACAGGGAGGTGAAGGAGCAGAGGGAGCTGGGTGTATACACGCACAGGGAGGTGAAGGAGCAGAGGGAGCTGGGTGTATACACGCACAGGGAGGTGAAGGTGCAGAGGGAGCTGGGTGTGTACACGCACAGGGAGGTGAAGGTGCAGAGGCAGCTGGATGTATACACGCAAGGGAGGTGAAGGAGCAGAGGGAGCTGGGTGTATACACGCACAGGGAGGTGAAGGTGCAGAGGGAGCTGGGTGTGTACACACACAGGGAGGTGAAGGAGCAGAGGGAGCTGGGTGTATAGATGCACAGGGAGGTGAAGGTGCAGAGGGAGCTGGGTGTATACACACACAGGGAGGTGAAGGTGCATAGGGAGCTGGGTGTATACACGCACAGGGAGGTGAAGGAGCAGAGGGAGCTGGGTGTATACACGCACAGGGAGGTGAAGGAGCAGAGGGAGCTAGGTGTATACACGCACAGGGAGGTGAAGGAGCAGAGGGAGCTGGGTGTGTACACGCACAGGGAGGTGAAGGTGCAGAGGGAGCTGGGTGTATACACACACAGGGAGGTGAAGGTGCAGAGGGAGCTGGGTGTATACACGCACAGGGAGGTGAAGGAGCAGAGGGAGCTGGGTGTATACACGCACAGGGAGGTGAAGGAGCAGAGGGAGCTGGGTGTATACACGCACAGGGAGGTGAAGGAGCAGAGGGAGCTGGGTGTATACACGCACAGGGAGGTGAAGGAGCAGAGGGAGCTGGGTGTATACACGCACAGAGAGGTGAAGGTGCAGAGGGAGCTGGGTGTATACACGCACAGGGAGGTGAAGGAGCAGACGGAGGTGGGTGTATACACGCACAGGGAGGTGAAGGAGCAGACGGAGCTGGGTGTATACACACACAGGGAGGTGAAGGTGCAGAGGGAGCTGGGTGTATACACGCACAGGGAGGTGAAGGTGCAGAGGGAGCTGGGTGTATACACGCACAGGGAGGTGAAGGTGCAGAGGGAGCTGAGTGTATACACGCACAGGGAGGTGAAGGTGCAGAGGGAGCTGAGTGTATACACGCACAGGGAGGTGAAGGAGCAGAGGGAGCTGGGTGTATACACGTACTGCAAGTCCACACCGACCCTCCGAAGAGTAACGCACCCAGACCCATGTAACTCTGACTAACACACCTAATACTACGGGCACTTTAGCTTAGCCAATTCACCTAACCTGCACATCTTTGGACTGTGGGAGGAAACCGGAGTACATCCAAGCAGACACGGGGACAACGTGCAATCCCCACACAGCCTCCACCCTCGAGGCTGGAATCGAACCTGGGTCCCTGGCGCTAAAGGCAGCTGTGCTAACCACTGAGCCACCGTGTCTCCTGACCTTTCATGTTCTGAGTTTGACAAGTTGACAATGCAATAACTTGAAGGAAAATCTAGAACTGTTACACTGACTGTATTACCTTTGCCAACTCATTAATTCTTCCAAGAATGCAAGTGGTTACTCAACTATGACCTTACTCTCTGCAATCCATACAATCCTTACTAACACTACCTTCCATGATCTTTTCGACAGCAGGGAATGAACTGACCTATGGTTCCTTGATTTTGTTCAATCTCCCTTTCAATATGATGAAAACCATTCGCCGTGACACCATACACATTTGTGATCACTTTTAGTGTCTGCTATCTCCTTCCTAACTATTACCAATATACAACAACACAATCCATCCAGCCCAGAGTCTTCGACCTCGCTATATTTGACTTAATGTACAGGTTGATCTCTTGTTGTCATGTTATAACCGTACTGTTCAGGTGCCTGTAAAAATACAAAGGCTAAGCAAGTATTTATTATTCTGGTATTCTGCTGTCATTTGTAAATTAATCCGATGCGTCTTTCCATGGTCCTACATTCATTCTGACCTTTCTCTGTTTGGGTCTCTGCAGAATATTTTTTAACCCACTGATGAGTTTCATTTATAATTTTATAGGTCTCTTGTTTTGTTTTTTA